>NC_066893.1:2004447-2111947 GCF_022985175.1 Labeo rohita
AAGACCTTGCAGAGCTGTACTCTTGTCGAGACTCTGGAAGCTTTCCTATCTATGTTCAGCCATTTGCAAACAATACAGTATGTGACACCTGGCTGGCCCAGAAACACTACATCTGTGTTCCCACTTTATCTCCCGTTATCCAGGATCGGGGCGGTCCCACCGGTTCCCACACATATACACAAATGGTTTAGTGCCACTTCAGGTTTACATGCCTCACATCATTAGCTATCCTCCCTCAATCTCAGACAAATAACAACCAGTCTCTCCTCATCCTCCCCCCCAACTCTCTTTCTCTCTCTCCCTCCATCAGGGGCCCATTCATTACACGGAGACACTTTTACTGCCTCTACCTCTCCCAGACCTCTCTACCTCTCTGGAGAGAACAGATAGAACAAGAAGAGAAGAGACTGAGTGGAACCAGAAATAGAGTGCCGCCCCACCTCCAATCCCACACACGCTCAACTCGAAAATACAGAAGGCTTGTTTGTTTATGAGTGCCATAGTTTCAGTCAACCTCTTTTCCCTTGGATGTACAAGGGATACCGGGAACACCTCGTCCATCTTCCAGTATCGTACCCCAATCCATGTGTGCAAATTTGGCATTGCGTCATTGTCTCCATATACAGTGTGTGTGGGAGCAAACACAGATAGGCCACCTGCACTGAGAAGGGTACGCCGTCTACATGTACATTACGCAACTCTGTTTGTGCAGGAGAGTATGTACTCTGAGCATTACACAACCGTGCTGGGTTGCACATTTCTCACATGTTGGGAACAGATCAAGCTTATATTTTGTACAGCTGTAGCATCTTTCAGTTCTGTATTGCAAGTGTGTTGAAATGCCGTCTGTATTTCTGGTGTGGAAATGTGCTAGAGTTGCTTTTATCCTCGTCTGCTGGTCCAGGTTATTGATTCCATTGGCCGCACAAGCGTGAAAGGGCGGGACAGGACTCTTTTATGATTGGTTTCTTGATGTGTCAATTACTCTGCTGGAGCGAGTAATGCGTGTGACAGGCGGTTTGTTTATGGAGTTGTTCCGGGTCATGGTCAAAGCCTCGCTAAACACACAGGCGAGGAAGGGTTCAGCTCATGTCACTCCTGGGAAACTCACTCACCCCTGATGCCAGAGGAGACTTTCTTTGTTTAAATCTCAAGTGTTTTTCACTGGGCCTATAATATAAGACACTTTCTATTTTAGTTCTCACAATGTGTATAGTAATAAATGTAAGTAGTGTGTAAAAGTTTGTACTGTATGCAGAGCATGCATACATTTTCAATGCATGTGCAAATCATTTAACTTTAAGTAGTAGCTATTAGGTCAGTTTGACAGCATAACTCAATATTAGATGCAAAAATCTAATGTGATACAGTTGAAGTCAAAAGTTTACATACACCTTGCAGAATCTGCAAAATAAGAGGGATCATACTGCATGTTATTTTTTATTTAGTACTGACCTGAATAAGATATTTCACATAAAAGACGTTTACATATGGTCTACAAGAGAAAATAGTAGTTGAATTTAAGAAAATGACCCTGTTCAAAAGTTTACTTACACTTGATTTTTAATACTTTGTTACCTGCATGATCCACAGCTGTTTTTTTGTTTGTTTGTCCTGAACAGTTAAATTGCCTGCCATTCTTTAGAAAAAATCCTTCAGGTCCCACAAATTCTTTGGTTTTTCAGCATTTTTGTGTATTGAAACCCTTTTCAGCAATGACTGTAGATATTGAGATCCATCTTTTCAGACTGAGGGAAACTGAGGGACTCATATGCAACTATTACAGAAGGTTCAAATGCTCACTGATGCTCCAGAAGGAAACACGATGCATTAAGACCCATTAAGATTTTTTTAATTCAGTACTGCCCTTCAGAAGCTACTTGCATGTTTCCCAAATAAGTTAAGTTTAATCTGATCTTAAAATTTAAAAGGTTTTCACACTCCTTCCCAGCTGTTAATGCATAGTGTTTCTTTCTGAAGCATCAGAGCGTTTGAACCTTCTGTAATAGTTTCATACGAGTCCCTCGGTTGTCATACTGTCATTGTTGGAAGGGGTTCGAATGAACACAAATGCTGAAAAACCAAATAATTTGATTCTCTGAACATACTGCATCAGCGCTATTTGTTAGCATTATTTTTAGGGCCTATAAGCAACTGAAGATGTGATGCAGACTAGTGAAATG
Source organism: Labeo rohita (assembly GCF_022985175.1). Lineage (NCBI taxonomy): Eukaryota > Metazoa > Chordata > Actinopteri > Cypriniformes > Cyprinidae > Labeo > Labeo rohita. Next base: position 2,006,631 of record NC_066893.1, read on the forward strand.
TAAAATATCTGTTGGGATTTGATTTACTTAAATTAAGTTGTCATTGAAACTATCTAAATTAGAGTTTGTTTCTTAGAAGATCTTTTTTTTCGTCTCACCAGCCATATACAATGATTAAGCTAAATCATGTTTAAATGAATCTCTCGTTCTCTTTCTTTACAGACAGTGTAACACTGGAATGCTTCTGGCTTAGGGTGACCCACGGCTCCAAGACTGCCACAAAGCACAACCTCTCCAAAAATCCACCCCTGATGAAGACAACGATGAGGAGGAGGAAGACGGAGGATTGAGAGAAATCCGAAACCCTTTATCAACCTGAGTGCCATTCCTCAGCCTTACCCACAGTCCCCTTCTACTACTGACTCGACCCTGATTTTACAGTCAGATGGCTCGCCAACAACGAAAAACGAATTAGGAAAGCCTTGAAACATCCCTGCATGTTTGATGATGCAATCTGGACAATAAAAGGAATTCAAAATGGAACTTCCACCAGATATTTCCAGAATACATGGACTCTTTCTGTCTCTCTTTCTGCCGCTGACGGCCCTCCGGTTCTCGTACCAGATGCTGTTTTATCGTACTTCACATTAGCCCAGCGTTTTATAAAAGGTGGTTGGGAGGCTCTAGCCAGATGGGAGGTAAAGAAAGACAACAGCATTCAAATTCTTTCCCAACAGCATCTTGTGTATATTGTGTACAGGATATCAATACAGGCTTATTCTTAGACACCATGTTTGTAAATAGTTCACAAATTGTACATTTCCTGCATTATGTCTTTGTAGGTTACAACATTTATTCAACATTTTTATCTGTACAGACGTAAAGGTTGACATTGATCTCCAAACAGATGAGTATTTGTATTCCGTAAACATCCATTTAAACCATATAGACCCCCCTCTAAAGACAACCCAAATGTTATTGCTTGTTAAGGAGACATTTATAGAGTGATCTAGACCTAGTTAAACCCTAATGCAGGATTGAATGACTACGCCTTGGAGAACGAGAGAAACGCAATTGAATTGAATCTCTCGCTGTCTCTCCGCATCTCTTTATCTGCTGTAGAAGTCCCAGCCCGCGTGGTTCTAGTTTCCGATTCCCAGATAACTTCCCAGCTTGATTGCCAACGTCCTTGTACAGTTTAGAATTGCATCTTCTCATCTTTTTTGCCCCCTTTAAACAATGATTATCGTATGCCTGAATCCTCTACGTAGCTGTGATGTTCGTGTAGGGGCCAGGAGGGGTCAGAGCACCTGAGGGGGAGTGGATCTCTCCTGGATGAGCCTCTCGCTGAGTTCCCACAGGCTGAGGGCGGCCGTGGGGTCCTGGGCCTGCGGAGAGGGCAAGCAGCGGAAGCAGTTGTTGAAGTACATCCCTCCGATACCCTCCAGCTCTGGAGCCACGGCGCAGTAGACTGTAGTGGCCGCTCCCTGTTGCTGTGGACACAAAAATGAAAAGATCAGAATAAACTGAAGCTATGTGAGCAAAAACAAAGACTGTTGAAGAACTGGGTCGGGGCAATACCAAAGACACCTCTAACCATCCGAGACTTGCTTTTCCCCCCCTAAAACTGATCACGAGATGGGGGGGGGGCGCGCTTCGCAGCCTGTCAAAAGACACCATGGGACAGACTGTGAACTTGTTCAAATGGAGTTCCTGTTGTACGTCGGACATATGGCTGTCAACAATCTGCATGCTGTCATATAGGTACCTGCCAAATACTAGTCTAGAAACCAACAAGATGAGCTGGTTTATGGTGAAAGTGTTCAATTCTGGCAAGTTCTATAAAAGCTTTTAAGGTGGACTCAATCCTCATGCTGTCTGAATGCTGTATCCTCTCTAGGGTTCAACGGTGAGCAGAAAAACCGACCGACAACAATAGCACTGACACGCACTTGCCGTTATCTCCTCTATAAGTAGGAAAAACAGGATATAATATCTCAGAAACTGGAACTGAGAAGCACTCAATTGGCAGGTTTATTGTATATCTCTTGTACGCCTGCCAAGAATCACAGACAATGATCAACACACACACAAAAACAGTATAGTTGTAGATACTGTACATAGCAGAAAGGAAGTGCTTTGGGGAAGTCTTGTAAAGACGACTGTGGGGCAGCCTGCCAAAACTGTCCATTCATCTCATGTCAAAGGGATTTCTGGATGTCACCGAGTCAATGGGGACTTTCTGTCATTGCTGGAGAAGGCACTCCACACACACACACAAACACAAATTTAAATCCTAAATAAAAGGGATCCAGCACAAAGATAACCAATGGAAGGGTACTCAAGATGTATACCCCAACTCCCAGTACCCGATATAACGCATGCATAAATGGTCAGCCCTAAAGGGCCGTTCACACTGACAGCGACTGGCAGCAACTCTCGTTTTCAATGAAAGTTGTCGATTAGAGGCGACAAGACCGACAAAGAGCATTGGCGAGGTCAAATTAGGCGACTACCAGTGGAAATGCAGATGCATGTCTAATAACAACAGATACTGCAGTTGCTTTGGTGAACTTAATCGTTTTCGGTGTGAACTCCTTTTAAGACTAGTACTGGAATTTCTTTTTTAACATGTCAAGGTGTACTTTTGGCACCAAACTTGCAGCTACAAATGGAATTGCGGAAAACAGTCCTCCATTCTTCCATTGTTTGAAAAATAGTTAGTCGCACCATTATAACACGCTTTAGATTCAACATCTATCATACAACTAGTTTAAGATCATAGCGGTACCATAGTGTTCAGCCAGGGTTCAAAGGTCAGTCTAGCAATTCCACTCATTTGGGTCTGATACGCCTACAGTCATGCCTCTTTTACTGTTTATTTTCTTCATGCCCTCAGGTTTGATTGTTTACACAAAAACAAATGACTCTACACGTCTTACAGATGCTCTGCTCTTTTCCGCTTGGCCGATCAGCAGCTAATTGTCGGGGGCGGGTGGCTATCCCGGGGTTTAAACCGTCTTGGGCAAAGAGGGATGAAGATCCAGAGGAAAAGAAAAACATGCCAGACAGAATTAGAGTTGACGTGCAGTTCGTCTTTCATGTCCCTCCTCTCACAGAAGAAACCGTCCTGCGCTACTTCACACGCGACTCCTGCAGGAAGTTAACTTCTGTGAGATGCACATGAAATAGATGGCTGCTTTATCTTCAAATAGTGCAGGAGCGTCTCAGATCTGAAAAAGGCGCAGGGCAACGTTAAGGAGATCGTCTGGCAGACGTTTACAGGGACGTGCGCCGATGGCCGACTCTTTAAACAGACGCAAATACACACGCGCGTCGCAACAGTACAAAGACTTTGGCTCATTTAAGGAGCCAAATCAACAGCTGTAGCTCAAGCTGGCAAAGACTGTGACAGAACGCTTGTTAGATACACACGCACACACAAACTCGCAGGAAGAAAGCCAAGGCTGCAGTCAGAAATTCGGCGGGCGAACTTCACGCGCTCATCCCCATTTAACTCCAGTTTTCCTGTTTTTCTGTATCTGCGTGTGTCGGACCGAGCGTCTTTTGAAGTACACAGATGCTGCATGTTGCTTTGGTTAGCGCCGCAATAAACATGACATCAAAAGGACGGATCTTTCTGGAGTCTTACCTGCTTTTGCAGTGATAAGTTAATACATATTTGAAGCTGGGAATATGAAAGGACGGAAAATGTCACTCAACCCCTCTAGCGAACCCAACACAGTGAGTCAGTATGCAAAGATGCACTTTATGGATTCACTGCTCTTGTAATTACATTTAATGTTGTCATATGCACAAAAAAGCGTTAGCGCTCGTTCAAAGCTGTGTGAAATGATTTCCCTAGTTACTAAGGTGAGCTTCTAATAAGAAAATCTGCTAGACTTTGAGCAAATTGCCCGAAATGCCTCTTAGCTTTCGATTAGCTCATTAGGAATAACAAATGCGCTCTGAAATCCAAACCCAGAATAAAGGTTTAGAAACCATTTAAATGCTCTGCAAGTATTGATTTTCATAATGTCCCAATATTTTATACCTTTATGGTCACGCACGTGTTTTAATCATGTATGCTAACGCTAGGCACCACGTTTTTATTTTAGCAGAAACATAAACCAGCCTGAGGCTGGTATTCATGTAGTTTAACTGGTTGGCCATCTGCTCTACTGGCCTGACCAGCTGAGAAGTATCAGCGAATTACATCAGCCTGACCACCAGCTTGGTATCTAACAAACAACCATCAATTCAGCAGATTCCTACATGTTCTCCATGTGTCCTTCTTGTCAGCTCACCTTGATTAGAACACAGTGCCCACCAGCTCAAAGTTAACGCTAATACGCTTCTCGCAAGCGCACATGCTCCATTGCAGCCGCCACTTGGCGCTGCTAATGCCTTCTGTAATGACGCACTGTGAAGACTAGCGTGACTGAGATTACCAGCGCTAATGGATGTGGAGTGTGATTTCGGCGCTGGCTAGCGCGCCGCTGTCCCTTAGCCAAACAATGGGCTGAAATGAATCCGAATGCGCTTCAGCCCATTTCCAAAGCCTTCCTAGCGGATGTGAGATGCAGGGAGAACACATGGTTAAATCCCAGCAGCCCCATAGCAGAGCTGCGCCAACTGAACGGGGCTAACGCAGACTAGCACTTAGCTTAGACGACTTTATTACAGTAATCGCCATCTGAATTACAGCTTAACTCCGCCGTACAGTCGGCTCGATTGTTCAGTTGGGGTTTAGTACATGTGCTTTATTAGAAGTTTGAACATTGAATACATTCCCATCAAGCTTTCTCAGATGCATCCTCACTAAATATAGATCTGCGATTGATCCATTGAGGCTCTAGACTGGAACACCATTTCCTTTATCCGTTAGCAGCGGGACAATAATAGGGTTTCTAACCATGAGCCTCCTGCTTTGGTGTATTTAGCTGAGGGAGATGGTGAGATTGGATTGTCAGACTGAATAAGAGAACATGGATCTTATTGCCGTTATGCTGAACCTCCTGGCACTTGACCCTGATGGCCCTTTTGGGCCGATAAGCTTTATGATAAAACGCATTAACATGCTGGACCAGGTACTGCTCGCATTTATCAAGAGCTCAGCCCAGAAAACAGAGATAGCGATAGAGCTACAGATCAGTTAATGCAGTGGTTCTCAACTGGTGTCGCTTCAGGACTCAAGATTTATCATTGGACGTTAATTGACGTCCCAACATGCGACTACAACTGCTTGTCGTACGTTTTAATCGTGAGGTATGTTGCCATTTGCCTAATTTTGCTTGCTTTTACCAAGTGAACCACAAATTTGATTGGACAAAGGCCTTTGACGCCAAAGCACTTAAGTATTTATTCGGCTGTGCTAACTATGTGCAATTGTATGGTTAGAATTTGGCATTGTTTTCCTTGCTGTCTGCAATTTGAACAAAAAATGGGTCGTGAGCCACCATTTGAGGAACCACTGAAGTATTCCAACTTTGAAGAAAATGCAAACCGCCAAAACAGTTTGATCATTTTTGCAGCAATACTAACAATCAAACCAAAGCAAATAAAACAAAGAGCGTCCTCTTTCAAACATAATAAAGGCCGAAAATGGACATGAGATACTTCCTTTCGCTCCGAAGTCCTGCAATAAGTCCATTTGTCACTTTTACGTACGTAACGTCTTCCTGTATCAAATGCAATTTTTAATATGAAACCTCATGCATACAAACCCAAAAAGTTTTGTTTAGCAATAAATAATTGAGATGATAACATGTCCTAACCAGGCGATTTTGTGCTGGGTGGTCCCGCCCATCGTGAAATTTCATTGGTCCAAAACCCTGTTCCGCATAATTGTATATTTACCATCAAATCTGCTCGTAGTGTCTGGTTAGGGTGTAGTAAGAGCGTGCTTCTTTTGATTATAAAGGTGTTTAATATTTCCATGAAGGAAATGACCCACAATTTCACGCCAGGAACGGCGCCCCCATCAGGCTCACCTGGTAAAATCTGACTGTATCTAGTGTACAAATTGTGATTTAATTCCTCTTTTACCATCAGTATTAAAGTCCTGTGCTGGCTGAGAGTTTATAGTTGGCAGTCGTAGTTTTTTCGCTGTTAACTAGTACCCCAGTTTCCCCGTAGCGCTGGTGTCGCTCTACAGCGCGAACGGACGTGATCCTTTTTCCATGTAGTTTCTCCAACACACTCGCAATGTAGAGTATTTGTCACCATGTTATAATCAGCAGAGAAAATCACTTGAAAACAAGTGATGACCTTACTGGGTAAGAGTAATATCCCTTTGTTTCTAGAAAGGTTGTGTTGAATTTTCTGTCATTGCTGCATGTAATAGGTTAAGAAAAATGGTGTAAATTTTCCCGTCATTGGTCTCATGTCGTCGTGAGAGATCTGTCCACCTCCACTGTCGGTTCCTCTGTGTTGTACATACATCTGTAAATATCGAACAGCTATGCATGCTGACACTCTAGCAATTGTTTCAGGTACTTTTATAATCAAAAACGCATATGGCATGTGCTAAAAAAAAAAAAATAACTGAATTGAGAAAAAGGAACATAATAAAACGATTGGTCAAATAAACATGATCTCATAAACCGATGTGAAAAATTGTGATTTTTGTTTTATTTTACTTTGTTTTTTTTTGTTTTTTTTGGTATAAGCAATTATATCTTTGGCTGTCATTCCCAGTGTTTTCTCCCACATTTCTTGTTATCCTTCAGACATTTTTGTAAAAGGGTTGAGGCAAACACAGTATCAACATGATATTGGGGAGGGAGGATGATCAATGTTAATTGTCTGGATTTTGAACCATGGCCCTACATTTCAAAACCAAACTTCATATTCTCACAGAACATAACAAATAATTGTATATTTTATTGGTATGTCTGTGTTAGTCTATTCTAAAATGTATTTCTGATGGTTTTCTGACTGTAACAACCAAACAAAAGGCAAATGTCTTTGTTTTCAGCACTTTTTTTGTACATATCATGTATCTTGCTATATTCTATTATATGGCCATGCAGTGATTGACTTCAGCGAATCCCAAGAGTATTGCGATTAGTTTTGCCTCAGCCCTATGCAACGACCTGTACATTTATAACCAAACCAGAGACTATTCTATGAAGGAGATCATGGATCCAATGGAGGAAGAGGGACTGTTTTTTAGGAATGTTTATTTTCAATTCATGATGACCATGATAGTTGGAGGTGTCTGATTTTTAATCTGTGCTAAAGATATTTTAAATTTAATAAATAATCATTGTAACAAGATGCTCAGTGGTTTGGTTCTTTGCCATGACGTGTTCTTTTATTCCCATGGTTTAGTTCGTGAATCGATGCATGTACGTCAGCTCTGGCCCGACTCTCTTGTTGAGTCAACCTCGTCATTGTGCCACGTAATTATTTCCCATATTACTCACAGTTCAGCACTCTAAAATTAGACAATAGACGTGCAACAATCACTTGGACGTCTGCCAAAATTCTTTTAGACAGAAACTAAATTGTTCCTATAACATTTAGAAGAGTAAGCGCTTAAGAAATAAAGAATAATTGGCTTAATTAAAATAAAGTTTCAGGGGACAAAAAAGAATATGGAGTTTTGCAGATCTTGTTTGTCGAGTACAAACCTCCCCTCGTCCAAACCCCCAAAAGTCAAATCTTGATCACAAAAGAGCGTGAAAAACCAATCCCGACAACATTTACGCAGTTCCTCTTTTTCTCTCCATCTGTTTTCCTCTCTTTCCCCTCGTTTTTGTTTACCTTAGCATTCAGTGGCGGTGCTCTCAGCGAGCCGACAGCTCATCTGAGCGTGCTCCGGCCAGCTGTGAGGGGGACACTGGGTAAAGAGTAAACAGCCGCGATGGCCATTCTTTCTGCCCAATGAACCGCCGGAGAGAGGATTTACACCACAAAACACACTTCACAAACTCTGAACATACACACACCTCCACGGCCCGTGGCCCAAAAAACAGAGGAATAATGGTCCTTTCAGAGCGCAGGGGCTGGGATTGAACCATCTCCACTCCCGAGGAGAACCGTGATAATGTACACAGTCGTAGAGCAAACAGATGAAGCGGGCCGACAACAATATGGTGCATCTATACTGGAACTCTGAATAGCCTGAAAACGAACGGGAACGGGCCTGGAGGTCAAGGCAAAATGGAGGTCAAGGCACAGAAAAAAGTAGGCGAAAAAAAAATACATTTTAAATTAGAGCCAAACAAAGGATTAACTACTTGAAAGAGGTGAAGGACTTCAAATTTTACTAAAAAAAAAAAAAAATTCACTACATACACACTGTATAAAGGAAAAACGGAAAACACAGTCCTAAAACACAATGCATTTAATTACGTCCCAAGTACCCTTTTGGAATTGCTCCGTTTCTTCTTCTCCAAAATGAATTGCATTTTTGAGGCCCTAAACATGCTTGAAAGCTCATGAAACTTAACACACGCCAACACACGAAGTGGCAAACATTTACATCTGATATGAGTTTCAGAAGTAGGTGTGTCAAAATGACTCGATAGTGTCACCAATAAAATTTCAAAATTAAAAAAAGTCAGTACGAAGTCAGGAAGTCAGTTTTTGCCATTTTCAGGAGTTGTATTTAAACTCCTTCTAGAGATTTTAACAGATCAACACCAAATTTGGTCAGTGTAAGCTAAAGCCTTTTGTGACGTTATATTGTGAAAATCTTGAGTTTTCGTTGAAGGACGTGTCCGGGATGGCCTGACAAACTTCGATGTTTCGTCATGAAACAGGAAGTTGCTAAAATTCAGGCATACAACGTCCGATCTGCCACAAACACGTTTGATAAGAATCCTGTTCTGAACACATGCCCGTGCCCATATACAGTTATAGTCATAGCGCCACCTGCTGGCATTTAATGACATCAACATTATATTTGGTCAGTCAAATCTAAAGGCCTTTGCAATGTTAAATTGTGAAGATCTTGGGTTTTCATTAAAGGGCATGTCGTGGCGGCCTCAAAACGTTTGATGTCTCGGCATGGAAAAAGTAGTTGTTGTAACTCAGCCATACAATGTCTGATCTGCCTCAAACTTCACACGTTTGATAAGAGTCCTGACCTGAACACATCTAAATGCCAATATTCAGTTATTATCATAATCATAGTGCCACCTGCTGGCAACAGGAAATGACTTGTTTTACACGGACTTAAACATGCAATGTCAAATCTGCCCCAAAATTCACATGTTTGGTAAGAGTCCTGGCCTGAAGACATCTATATGGCAATTTGCAGTTATAGGTATAGCGTCACCTGCTGGCAACAAGTTATGTTATGTTTTACACTAACTCAAACATGCAATGTCTAATCTGCACCAGACTTCATATGTTTGATCAAAGTCCTGGCCTGAAGAAATCCACATGCCAATATTCAGTTATAGTCATAGTGCCACCAGCTGGCAACAGGAATTTTGGCACATATAAATTATTTTGACAGTCCTTCTATGTTTACCACTTTAAATGCATATTGCTCACCGTTCGCTGTTTTTCTAAAGTCACCAGGAGGCGTTGAACCTGGGTGCGAGGGCCCTTTCAACGCAGCTTGCAGCTTTAATTTAGACTGTATAATTGAAAGTGAAGATGCATGGTACGTCAGATTCAAATGTTCGCCTCCTACATGAGCGCCAGAGCTCAACACATCTCTGCGTCACAGTTTAAAACAGATCACAATTTAGACAATTTTTTGCTAAGAGGTGAACGTAAACTGGCCAGAGACATTTTAGTATCACTGTTGTCCTCTAAGCGACGAGAATCTTTCTCTTCACCTCCAGAAGGGAAGGATGGTAAAGGATGATCAATGTGCGTGCAAGACTGCCGGTGAATGAGGCTTGATGATTACACTCTCGTATTCTTTTGTCAGGGCCATAAGGTAGCAGGACCTTGCCCCACCACATGCATTAAATCCTATTAAAATCGCCTTCATTATAGCGGAGGCCCGTGTGTAATGGAATGGGGAAAGGCGCCCTCCGTCTCCCCCGAGTCTCGTTCTACTGATGGTGGAGCCCATTCCCACAAACCCATTCTCACTCTCTCAAGGGTGAGTAATAACATTCATGTTGGCGAGGTGTGCAGAGAGAGCGACCCATGTAGATTTCCACAGCCTTAGGACAACCGGCTAAACACCAGATTTCTCTTGATATTTTATTACATTTCAGCTCTTTATTGTTTTAAAAATTAACGCCTTTGCTCAACCACATGCTCAGAAAAAAGACAACAAGAAATCATTTATAAATATTGATTTACATAAAAATTTTAACATTTGCTTACATTCTTGTCTTCTACTTTTTTGTTTTTTCGTGGAACACTTAATTAGCATACAATGAAAGTAAATGGGGGCCAAAGCCGTCAGGCAAGACTTTTAGTAAAAACGGCTTAAATTTCAGGATTTTCTGCATGCAAATCATATGACTTCAGAAAGCATGAAATGCAGGACTTGTTGTTTAGTGTCATTTTACTAAACTGTTATGTTTTTTTTTTTTTTTTTTTTTTTTTTGGTAGAATTACAGACTTTGGTTTCCATCTACTTTCACTCTATGGAAAAGAGCAGCGTGAACATTTTTCAAAACTTCTTCTTTTGTGTTTTACAGAAAAAACAAAGTCATATGGCTTTAGAATGACATGAGAGTGTGTAACAATGGAATTTTTTAGTTACACCTTATTTTACAGTGTGTACTTACACACACCAGAAATTAGTGGGTACTATAAGGTAGTATAAAGCAGTAGTTATTACACTCTTATTAGTATGTACATGCAGAACAGGTCTGAAAAAAAAATGTGCTACCCATTTTTTGTTATCCATTTGATAAATGCTGTTACTGATGAATAAAAAGTACATGTTCTGAAGCCTAATTTCTGGTAAATTTCTGCAGAATGATATTACGTTGCTTCTTGCAACAATTTCAAAGCGCGCTTTCAGTTTTATCAGAAACAGACAAATGTAAATCTGGCAGCGGTTGGTGTATGCATCACGGCAGTTTGGAAATGAAATGTCTGGTGAGTGGTGGTAAAGGTTAATGCTCATGTTTGAAAATAATGTACCACTTACAGGAAACCCAACCGATAGTGTTAACAAAAGCAAACGTGAGATAAAAACACATTTGCTGAAACAACCATGCCATTTTAGCCTGCTTCCCAGAGCTGTTTTTTAATCATGAATAGTGTTTCACGGGACTCATTTACCTGAATGCTCCACATCGCAAATGCTGTGAAAAAAAAAGGCCGGTTATGTGATGCAAACGTCAAAACGTATTGGGTTACAAATCATGCGCAATGGTAAAAGTGTTTTGAGATGATAATATAGTATTGTGCAAGGAACTGTGCAAAAACAAGGCTTTATTATTAAAAAAACCCAACCAAAAACAATACCCGTTCTTGTCTTAGGACAACTTTGATGAAAGGTTGTGATCCACTTCAAACGTTGACTACTGTATGTGTAGCAATAGCCAAAAAATACATTGTATGGGTCAAAATGATCAATTTTCCTTTTATGCCAAAATCATTAGGATATTAAAAAAAAAAAATGTTCCATTAAGAAATTTTGTAAATGTCCTACCGTATATATATATATATATATATATCAAAACATAATTTTTGATTAGTAATGTGCATTGCTAAGAACTTCATCTGGACAACTTTAAAGGCCATTTTCTCAATATTTTGATATTTTGCATCCTCAGATTCCAGATTTTCAAACAGTTGTATCTTGGCCAAATACTGTCCTGTCCTAACAAATCATACATCAAAGCTTATTTATTCAGCTTTCAGATGATGTATAAATCTCAATTTCAAAAAAATTGACCCTTATGACTGGTTTTGTGTTCCAGGGTCACATATTATTACCAAATACTGGATTCAGTCTTTTTTATGAACTTTAAATTTTTCTTTCAATTAGCAGTTTTTTTCTTCACTTCATTTTGAAACTGATTGATTGTAGGCCTCATTGATCTGAGTTTACACACTTCAGTTTTTTAGTGAATTTTGCTAAAAAAAGAAATAAAAAATAATAATAATAATAAAATAAAATAAAATAAAAAAAAAAATCACAAATAATGCTTTTTTCACTCTAAGGTGCATAATTTAGATCAATGAGGTTTATGAACAATCCATTCCAAAATGAAATACAAAACCTGTGCTAAATGAAAGAAAACAAGTTGACAAAAAGATTGAATCCAATTGGTGATAATGCAGGATAACAAGAGCTTATACAAGCAATTTCTAAAAGGCCGGTCATTTTTGATTGGAAATACCAAAAACAACAACTGTGTCTTCAAAATACACAGCTACTTCTGAATATCCGCCAATGCAGAAAGGCAATACGTTCTCACTCCCAACTCGTCACATACTGACGCTTGGTCAGGAGCCTTTGGCATCACTTCTTGATGCCCTTTAGCGTCATTTTTCGACGTGCAGGGTCCTCCAGTGCTTTATATAAGAAACCCTTGGCGTCAATGTGCTGACGCGAAAGACACTGGGAATTATATATTGGGTAATAATATTGCTATGATTGCATATATGTTGGGGTGTGATTTTTTTTCAATGCAAATAGTCACAACAGTTTTATTTATATTACACTATTTACACATTTAACCCAACCCCTGCCCCTAAACCTAACCATTTGTCAACAAAACGCAAGATATAACAGACAGATACAACTTTATTCATTATTTATTTAAAAAGTATTAATATTCCAAGTGTTCCAGGCAAAACGCAAATTCAAAAAATGCCGCCAGTCTTTCAACAGCCTTGTTGTGAAATGCTATTGGCTCTTGGGTGTCTCGTGACCGAATGCGTCATGCTAATGTTCAGGAGTATCTTTTTGAATGAATTGTGAGTGTTATTATTTTAGCGAATACAGCCTTCAATCTTTGCATAAAGAGAGCGTATGGCTTCAAAAGACTCGGAATGCAACAAGACTTGTTTGTAATTTTTTTATACTGCTTGTTTATGGTCAGTTTTTGCAATAAAAACCTGTGACTGTACTTATATTTGTCTGCTACATCTTTTATATTTTTTAGAAATGGGTAGGTTTAGGGTAGGGGTGGGTTTAGGTGCTCCAATGAAAGTATACATTTATAAACAGTATTTCTGTTTTTTACAAATGCATGCAAACCATTAAATTAAGACAAAAAACTGAAAACAATGGAGGACGTTGCACGTCGAAAATGACGCAAAAGGGGTACCTTGAACGTCAAAAAGTGATGCTAAAGGGGTCCTGACCAAGCATCAATATGTGATGAGTTGGGAGTGAGAATGTGTTGAGAAAGGAGATTTTTATCCACATAATGGTGTGGTTATGACATCTCAAAGCAGGAGCAAACCAGACCACGCTAACCAGACAAACCTCAACCCTTTGGTGCGGAAAGCCAAATTACTCATCTCTAGATACAAGGGTCTTCGGTTAAATTCTATACTTCAGTCTCTGTATGACACCAGAGACGCATCCCGAGCGTTAAAGGTGAGGTAGACGTAGGAAAAAAGGGCGTCTAGCGCTCAGACAGAGTTCAGAGCGGTGTAAGTAATGGCCAATCACTGTGAAAGAGCCTCCTCTCCTTTCAGAATAAAGCGGCGGCAGTCGTGGACTCAAAGCAAACAGAAGAAAGCGAGAAAAGTGAAATCGGACACAGTCTGACAAATGGAGCAAGTTGGGAAATAAACACAGCTGAAGCGGCAATCATTCAGCGGTCTCTCTCCAGGAGAACATCGGCCGGCTTGGAGCGCGCTTTCCGATAAGATGGAGCGCGTGTCAGCCGTCACACTCCAGGCCGAGATGAAGGGAGGGGGCCGGGCAGGGACGGGATGGGATGGGAGGGGAGGGGTGAATGAGCGTGGGGGTATTAGGACACGGAGCACCCAGGGGGAAAACGATTGGACTCGGAAGGACTTGTGCAGCCACTGTGAAACTATCTCGTTTTTATCTTTCGGAAGGACTTCCGAGGTGATCCGAAGAACGTAATTATTTTCAGCTAATAAAAGCAACATATGCTAAGACAATAAAAGCCCTTATTGGACATCTATTCATTAAAACGGGGGCTGTAAAAAGAGGGGAACTTTTGCATGCGGACAGGATTTAAAATGAATCGGGAAATCAGCTTAAAGCCGGGCGTTCGGCTGCGCTCTGAAATGAGCTGAATAAAACATAAGAGGGGTGTGGGTTTATTGGGCGTACTCGCCGCTCTCAAAGATCTTTGAAGGAGGAAGAAATTGGCAGCTATTTAACCCTGCTCATTCATTTCCGCAGAAGGTAATGACTGCGGGTCAACGGAATAAAGAAAGTCGAGGAAAAAAAGAGTCCGGTCTGGTTGTGACTGCAGGTCTTTGGGGTTTGATAAAGGAGCTTAAAAGTCTCTCATCCTCTGCACCTGTGTCCACTTCAAAAAGCCGCACTCTTTCTCTCTCCTTCACTTAGACGTCATTATATTCTTTCCAAAAGAATATGTTAAACTATGGCTGAAGGCACGATTTGATGATATTTGATAGCGCCGTATCTGAAAGTGGCTTAATAATAGGCCGGTGACTGCGGCACGTACACGCACGCACACCAGCGTCCACACGTATTTCACCGGAGAGAAACTACTGTAAGAAATTACGGTTTTATCTATACGCCTGCTTTTACTATTGAGGAAGTCGTGAGGAATGAATTATTCAAAAATGATTTACCTATTCGTCTCTTGAAAGATCAGTATTTTATTTATAAATACAATTTGTGACCCAGGACCACAAAACCAGTTGCTATAAGTAGCACGGGTATATTTGTAGCAATAGCCAACAATACATAATATGGGTCAAAATGATCGATTTTTCTTTTATGCCAAAAATCATCATGTTCCATGAAGATATTTTGTAAATATCCTACCATTAATACATTAAAACTTAATTTTTTGATTAGTAATATGCATTGCTAAGAACTTCATTTGGACAACTTTAAAGATGATTTTCTCAATATTTAGGTTTTTGGCACCCTCAGATTCCAGATCGTTTCCTAAAAAAAACAATGGAAAAGCTCATTTATTCAGCTTTCATTTGATGTATAAATCTCAATTTAAAAAAAAAAAAAAAAAAAAAAAAAAAAGAAAAAAAAAAAAAAGACCCTTATGGTCAAATTTAGATTTTGTGGTCCAGGGTCACATATTAATACAGGAGTTTTTATATATATATATATATATATATATATATATTTAGTGTTTATTTTATTTGTTTGCCTTTTTAGTCAAATAATACTTAGTTTCTATATATATATATACATATATATATATTAATAATCTTAATAATTAATTTATTCAGCAGAATTTTTAGCATCATTAGTCCAGTCTTTAGTGTCAAATGATTATTATGAAATAATTTTAATTTGGTTTAATTTGATAATTTTAATTAAGTTATTATTAGTAGAAGTAATAGTAGTAGTAGTAGTATATTAAATATGTATTATTATTAACGCTGAAAACAAATAAATAATTTAAAACATTTTTGTTACTTGAAATAAAATAAACTGATTATATTTATACATTTTATTTTAGCTAGTTGGCATAGCAATATTTCTCATTTTTATTTAGCAATGTACTACAATAACTAAAATAACTAAAACTAATAAAAAATAAAGTTTTATTATTATTACTATTATTATTATTAGCGATTTTGTAAACAATTATATATTTAAATTTAAAAACATTTTTTTGAAAAAAAAAAACTAAATTGAAATATATGTTTATATATTTTATTTTAGCTAGCTGGCATAGTAATATTTCTCATTTTTATTCTGGTTTATCTCTGATGTACTAAAATATCTATATAAAAATAACTAAAACAACTAATTAAAAAATTAAAATGAATAAAAATGACAAATCGCAACAAAAAAATGTAACTACAATTTAAATAAAAAATTCTCAATAATACTAAACTAAAACTGGTGCTGCTTAATATTTTAAAAAGAAAGGTCTAAAGAACGGCATTTTTTTAAACAGAAATTTTGGTAACACAATAAGGTGTGATTTAACTAACATGAACAAACAATGAACAATACATTTATTACATGTGTTAACAATGTAATAACAAAATAAAACTTGTGATTTTTGCATGAATCCATTAATAAATGTATTAACTAAAAATAATAAATGCTGCAGAAATACTGTTCATTTTTCATGTTAACTTATGTTAACTAATAAACCTTTTTGTAAAGTGTTACCGAAATTGTATTATATTCATGAGAACATGAGAAACATTTGTTGCGTTAAGCAGAGCATACTACCATACTACTCTTAGTGTACACTGCAGCATATACTACTACTACTGTGCAGTCTATTCAGCACAATATGCTCTTAATTTGTCAAAATGCAGTATACAACAAAGCACAGTTTCCTAAAAAGTATACTGTATGTTTATTAAACTGCTTTTCTTGACTGATTTTTTACTCAGACGGCCAAAAGATATTTTCAACACAGAATTTAATTAAAACGGCCACATTTAGTCTCATTAAACAGGTCACTGTAAGAGGATTAAAATACTCATAAAGTGCACTGTGACAACAATGTAGCACTGTACTGTTTGCAAAGTTGATCTCTGCATAATGCATGCTTTCCACGCTATTTTAAGCAGTCGGTAGCAGCGTGGAGTGTATAGTGCGCAGTAAGCATCACACTAGTGCTCCATCCTGCACACCGTAAGGCCCAGCGCTGGAGTTAGCGTGTGATCAGTGCACCTGATTGTTGTGTAATGGAGGTGTTGGGACGCTAGCGAGCTGCTCAGAGGCCCAGTCTAGCTAAGCTCAGCTCAGCTAAGTCAAACCCAGCAGAACACAGGTGGATTAATAAGGCCAAAGACAGGTGCTCTCTCCTCCAGAGCGCACACCTCTCTAATTGGTCTCATAAGACCCCCTGTGCTCAGAGACTGTGCTGCTGTCCTGAAGAATTCCTTCACACACACACAGGTGTTAGAGAGACGACTAACACTCACAGTCTCTCATTAGCAGGGTTGAGGAGTGTCTACCTTAATAAAGTCATTATCACACCTGTGACTCCAAGCTGAGAGACAGACAACCTGAAACACACACACACACCTAAACAAAATGACTCAGAAAAGACTGTTATTGTAATGCATTTGAAATAGATTCACTCCTGTTATGCACAAGTCTGACAAAAATGCAACAACTGCAAACAGTTCTGCTTTTGTTAAGATATTTACACTACATATTTTATTTATTCATTCATTAATTAATGTATGTTTAATTTAAGACAACTGCTGCATTTATTTATTCGTAGTATAATGTTCATTAAATAAATCTTGTTTCCAGTTGTTCCTTATTAAAAAAAAAAAAAAAGAATGTATATATATATATTTATTTATTAGGGCTGTCAAACGATCAATCACAATTAATCACATACAAAATAAAAGTTTGAGTTTGCCAAATATATGTGTGTGTACTGTGTATTATTTTATATATATATATATATATATATATATATATATGTACATATGTATGTATGTATATATATATATATATATATATATATACACACACACACACACACACACAAATTAATGTATATATTTAAGAAATATTTAGTATATGTATTTATTATAATTTTTTCACATTTATATATATATATATATATATATATAAATATTTTGTACATAACATATTTCTCTTAATGTATATTAATATATACATTAATTTGTGTGTATTTATATATACATAATAATTACACACAGTACACACACATTTATTAGGCAAACCCAAACTTTTATTTTGTATGCGATTAATTGCCAGCCATATTAATTAATTTATTTGTTTGTTTGTTTGTTTGTTTGTTTATTCTGCATGTATATATTTATCATTCTTGATAAATAACATTCTTGAAACACAAAATAAATTGTAAAACAATCAAATAAATAAATAAATGAATAAATGTGTTGACCTACATGTTTCATTACACAATAAACACATACATAAATGCTACAGCTTCTAAAATTAATTATACAGACATTAATTATGCTTGTGTTTAATGAGGCCCACCGTTTACTATATAACATTTTTATTATAAATAAATAAATAAAAATGGTCTTAAAATTAATATACAGACATGAATTATATTTGTGTTTCATGAATGAGGCCCTTTTTAATATATATTAAGACAGTTTTCAGGAGAAATGAGTTTTATACTTTTGTTTTGTTTCCTTGTGAACCATAAATGATTTTGTTGTTTCTTGTTACTTTTTGTGATAGAAACAGTAGAGCGGAAAGAAAGGAAATGTAATCAGGTCACAACTGAGGACATATTTAAACCCACATTTCCCATATAAGCAAGATATCTCAAAATATCTGGTGCATGTGCACTAACCACCGGCCCACAGTTCTCACAAAAAATATTTAAGCAAATACGAAAAAGAGAGATTAAAAAGGGGGTAAATGAACATCCCCCACCACATTTGTGAGAGACTGTCAATATAACACAGCAAAACAAAACAGAAACTAAAAAACAAAACAAAACATCTATTCACTATGTTTGTGTTTAGCAAGTCAGTTAGAGCCATCGGGCATCATATACTGTAGTCTTTCCAGATATTTGTTCAGTTTTTGTTCCGTTTTCAATTTATATTTGTGGCAAAAAAGAGATATCCTGCACTTTTGACACTGTTCCTTCCTAAAATATAACCATCAATCTCAAATTCACACCGGTGGCCGTGCTAACCAAAACTTTCATTAATATGAATTACTTTTTCAGCTTTTGACTTGAAGGTAACAAACTAGCGCCGCAGCAGAGTGTGGAATAGTGGAGTTAATGAACTGAGCAAACAGATTATTTTCCAATAGCGAGAGAGAAGTGTTGACACAATACAGTACAAACCCGCCGCGGAAAGAGACGGTTCAGCGCGACTGTCCCGCCACAATAAGATCATCTCTTTCTGACAATGGTTAGAGTAAATTACAGAGGCCTACTGAGACATA
Organism: Labeo rohita; assembly: GCF_022985175.1. Taxonomy (NCBI): domain Eukaryota; kingdom Metazoa; phylum Chordata; class Actinopteri; order Cypriniformes; family Cyprinidae; genus Labeo; species Labeo rohita. The sequence continues at coordinate 2,025,544 of NC_066893.1, forward strand.
TATTATGCGTTTCTGGTATTGCTCGCTGGTTAGATGCATTGTACTGATGATACAATTACACAAAAATTCAAAAAGAAAAGCGAACGATATGTGGGAACAACATCAGAAATGAAAATAATGAAGGTTTCTGTACACCAAACAATAACGGGAAATGTTTCCGCTCTTTTCTATCAAAATGAACGTTTATCTGTGAGCGTTTTGATTACGCTGTCGTCGCTTGGCTTTCCTTGTCTGCTCTCCTGAATCTTTTCTCGTTTCGTGGGTCCGTGGAGGTCGTTGGTGAGACTTGATCTTAAATAAAAAAGTATTGCTGCACCATTAAGCGCGGATAGTAATGATATTAATTTGCCAAGACTGTGTCATTTTCACAGGAGAGCAACTAGCAGAAAACATTATGAAAATGTCGGAGAGGACTGGTAATTGAGTTGATTAGTGTGACCTTGGTTGGGAAGGTAATAGAGGGGCGAGCGAACGAAGCGTGCGGGCTAGAGTTATGACCCTCTCTCTCTCTCTCTCTCTCTCTCTCTCTTCCTCTGTCTATCTCTCCTTTAGCTCCGTGAGGAGCAGGGTTCGCTATTTGTTGGGGGTGACTGGGAGCGGCGGGCGCTCGCTCTGACAGAGTAATACGCCGTGACTAGCCGAGCTTGTCGTGCTACTTAGCGCTTTTTCCCGGAGAGTAATGAGGGTGCGAAAAGAGGGGCTCTGTGCTCGTTGTAAAGGCCTGGGCCAAGCCTAGTGCTGGGATTAGCCAATTCAGAGCCAAAAAGCTTTGCATTTAGAGTAGATCGCAGCTAGCTTGGCTATGGACAGCAGAGAGCGAATCCAGAAAAAAAAATAAAAAATACAAGACCAAAGGAAAAGTGTCTAAATGATTTAGCTATTTGTCTATATTTGTACAAACGACAGTATCCTGTTTGTGTCACTTCAGTTTCTAACATCATATTTGTGTATGAACCAGACTCACAGACATTTACTGCATTAAAACACACCAATACAAAGAGTGCATGACTATTTTTCTTAGTCTTTTCATCTCTCGCCCACACAAAATCAAAAGCACCACATGAAAAGTCGATGTTTGCATCATTGCAGTATCAGCCCAGAGTAGCTGCTGCACAGAAAAGTGGTTCACTTCTGTTTTACGACTTTTATGGGGTAATGAAACTAATGAGCTGATGCCCAACCCCCTCCATTTCCTCCACGCTGACTGTGTGTCTGTCAGGAGCAGCTCTGAGTCCAAACGGCAGCCATCAAACCCGTACAAACCGTAGAATTTAACACTAAAGTTTCACTGTCAATTCTTAATCCTTTATGGACAAGTAATAACCCTAAAATATTATTATATTTTAGTGATTATATTCTATAATTTATATAATATTATATTGTGTTACTTTAAAGATATTATTTTTTTAATTATCATTATTGTTATAAGCCATGCAAAGGGTGTCAGTGATAAAATCACTGTCATGTACAGCACTGAGTGGATTGTTGCTTTTATAGAGTCAAAACCTCACATTTTATAGTGTTTCATCTTCATGTAATCATTTTGGATGCACTTTCATGACATGACTAACACGATTCGACAATAACAATAGTTCGATAATAGCTAAAAGCTGAATTAAAGCACCACACTACAAGCTCAAGATGCAGCCCACCTAAAAACGCTAGGTAAATCACACCCTACATGATACTCATGGCGTGATGGACACATGGATCAAAACATAACAAGTAAATGAGCCATACGCTCATTCCCGACCCTCGTTGAGTCACATCAGCAGATCGGCCTTGTGCCAATTACGGACCAGGAATTGCTTGATATTAGAAAGTGACACAAATTTATCAAAACTGGATAGGCAAAGGAGTCCATGATGGTTTATACAGCAATACATATACACTGGAGCTGGTAGGAATACATTAGCAGTTGACTGATATTGCTAGTGGCTGACAGATTCATATTTACACTTACTAATCTGGCAGATATTTTAATTTGAAAAGACAATTGAGAACAAAACTAAACATTACTAACAAACCCAAATTTTGGAGGTGCCAAATAATAATAATAATAATAATAATAATAATAATAATAATAATAATAATAATAATAATAATATTAATATATATATATATATATATTGTTTTTTTTTAATTTTCATATTTAAGTATATGAGACATGATTTCACCACTGAAATAATAATAATTAATAATATAAAATATATTACAAATGCACTCACACATTATCTATAAAATGTTTATTGACTGTGAAAATGTTATAAATAAATAATTTTAAATTTTATCAATAAATAATAGCAAAAATGTATAAAATATCTAGAATATGTATACTAACTATAGAAGTTATAAATAAATACTTTTTTAAAGTAGTTACTTAGTCAATGAAGTAATGAAAATATATATATATATATTTTTTGGCAATAATGATAGAATATCCTGATACAATGGTCCTACTTATCATACTGCTATTTACCAAATAAGTAAATTAATGGACATGAACACTTCATTTTGAGTTGTAATTATTATAAAACATGACACAATACAGCATACATACAACTTGGTAAGTTGGTTGCTTGGGACAATGGTCAAAATGTGCAGTTTAGCCCTCATTATAAAAATTATTTGACTGCAGAATGACACGATTGACCGACCAGAATCAGTATTCGCCAGAGCTGTGTAATAAATACATATACACAGTGGTGTGAAAGTGTCTGAGACCCAATTATTTACTGTGAAACCCAAATTACTGGCTACAAAGCAAAACACATAGGCAATACATATATACATACACGTGTGTGAAGTGGCGACAGGGGCCAGACAGTGTTTTGTCCTTATCAGCTCCTGCCTGCCCATTGACCCAGCAGCTGACAGACCTGACCACAGCACACACACACACACACACACACACACACACAACACACACACGCACGCAAACACCCGCCGTGCCGCATACATTACTGCTGACACTCCACATTTAATTATGCTGCTGTCAGCCGCGGCCCCTCTCCTCAAATTCATTTTAATAAACTTTCTCTATGGCTCCGTTTCTTCTAACCACTCTCTCTCTCTCTCTCTCTCTCTCTCCCTTACCTCCTCTCCCTCTCTCTTTCTCTCTCTCTCTCTCAAGGTTAGTGCTCATGGAGTCACCTTCAGTGTCGGCCCCTAGGGCTCTCACACACAAAACACACACACGTATTCACTGTCTCCATCTTTCTCTCTCGCAAACATGCTTGCATGTAAAAATATCAGAGTCTGATAATAATTGACAAACTATCAGTGATTAAATCAATGATTCATTGATTTAAATGTAAAATACAATACAATTATATAAACAAATTAATTAATAAATAAATAATTTAATTAATTTATTTATTTATAGAGACTTGACTCACAAAGAACAATTTCTCTGATTAAATACTGTAGATCTATAAATACTGTAGATTGTATCACACATTTGCACAGCTGGTTGAGAATAAAAAAGTTTTATAAATTGAAGCATTAATAAATGCGGCCAATTAAAGTCTTAATGTTCAATACATCAGTTTCATTCATTCAATATCATATCCTGTGGCTCTAAGTGCAGTGCGTGTGTTGAGAGGTTTTGTGAACTGCTCCTAATGATTGAGATTAGTCTTTTACAGCTGTGACCTTTCGCTGCCTGTAGACCCTCTAATAGCAAAGAGGGCCTCACCCTAAAACAGACATTAAGAGCAGCAGAGGAAATGTATTCCTTCATTAAAAACATCTTGCATTATTAATTCTGCTTAATATATTCAGCATGCAACCTTTGCCATCTCTGCCGTCTGTGTGTCGTGGGACAAGGAGAGATTAGAGAATGACGGAATATAATTGGACGAATGACAGAAATGGAGGAATTACATGTTAGCGGAGGGGTGTAAGGTAGAGAAAAATGCAAGAGTGACTGCAGAATGAATTAAAATAATAAAATAAGATGATAGATAGATAGATAGATAGATAGATAGATAGATAGATAGATAGATAGATAGATAGATAGATAGATAGATAGATAGATAGATAGATTTCAACTCCCAAGAATATTTCAAGTTCAAATATTTTTACAATATTTCTGTCTGAAATCACTCGCTCTTATTCTTCTTTCATATTAAGAAAGGCGGGACAGAAAAGTGTCATTCCGCCAATTCAGCAAACTATGAACTCCAGACTGTAGAGGACTTTTAGGTCGAAGTCTTTGTCCAGTCTTAATGTGAATGTAAATACCGGTTTGCCGTGACGGATTCCAGACCTGTTTCTCCAGCGGGCCCCTTTCATCCCGATTTAGACGGCAGGTCCCAAAGGATTCCATACCTCTTTTATCCCTTCATATCAAAGCGCATCATCTCTCCTTTCATAACACACTCAATAACCATCAGCGCTCCACTAATGAACAGGTGGTTTGTACCTTAAAAACGACAAATAGTGAATAAAAGTGCCATCAGACTCCTGCCGACAAATCGGACAAGACCTGTGGATTTAAAACAGTCTGCCTGAACATGACGCACAAGCAGTGGTTTGGAATGTAACGAGAATATCTGGGTTTCATCAACCCTGTTTCATCCTGCCCTGAAGGGTAATTCATTTACACTGGAGAGATCACCTGAACTCCTAGGGAAGAGACAATGAAGCCAAGGTCTGATTTTGACTCAAGTTTATTAGATTGAATATCTAGAGCAATTTAATGATTTGTTTACAACAAATGCTGTATTTCATTCAGCATGGAATTTCATGGCAATTAATGCCAGATTTCTTCGAAAGTATCTTAGCTACCATTCTAGAGCCACCATTTCTGTGTTGGAAACAAAGGTCTGCATTCCCCCAGGACTTTCTGAGTGCAGGTTCAGAAGGGAAGATATTGATGTACGGGAAATGGGAGAACGAAGGACTCATGGGACTTTCACAAAATATAAATACATTTAAAAGTGAAATAAAAGTTTAAACAATTTACTGGTGCAGTGTTGGGTATTTTTAATGTTTTTCAATTGTACCCAGATATAAGGCAAGGCATTTTCCATTTGCCTGCTGCAACAAAAGCAACAAGACAGAATCTGAGGCATTGTGTTGTGTGTGTGTGTGTGTTGGACTTATGGAAGGGAGACTGGAACCCCACAATGACTACCTGGGAGCTCTTAAAATGGGAAAGAAAAAAAAAACTTGAAGGTTGCTCATAGGACTAGACAAAATTACAGAAGGACAGAATTTTGCGGGAAAAATCAGATGTTGGAATATCCCATACACTGACTTTTGAATGTTGCAAGAGTGGAATGTTGCACAGAATGTTGCAAGAGTTCGGCAGAATCTTGTGGGAGAGGCGCAGAATGTTGTGGGAATGGGCAGAATCTGGCAAGTGTGGGAGCAGAACAGAATCTTGGGTGGGACAGAATCTTGAGGGAGCAGAACAGAATTTTGCAGGAGTGGAGTAGAATCTTGGTAGAGCGGACAGAATGTTGCAGGAGTGGGACAGAATCTTGCTGGAGCAAGTGGGAAAGAATCTTGCAGGAGTGGGACAGAATCTCGCTGGAGCGGGACAGACTGTTGCAGGAGTGGGACAGAATCTTGCGGGAGCGGGACAGAATCTTGCGGGAGCAGAACAGAATTTTGCAGGAGAGGGACATAATCTTGCTGGATTGAGTGGGACAGAATTTTGTAGGAGTGTGACATAATCTTGCTCGACCGAGTGGGACAGAATTTTGCTGGAGTGGGATAGAATGTTGAAGGAGTGGGGCAGAATCTTGCTGGACCGAGTGGGACAGAATCTTGCGGGAGAGACACATAATCTTGTGGAAGTGGGGCAAAATCTGGCATGTGTGGGACAGAATCTTGCAGAAGCACAGAATTTTGCAAGAGTGGGACAGAATCTTGTGCGAACAGGGCAAAATCTGGCAAGAGTGGGACAGAATCTTGCGGAAGCAGAACAGAGTGGGACTAGAAAAAAAAATCCATGGAATGGCATCAGAACCCTGTTGGTGGAAAAGGGGCAGGCTTTTCCCCATCAACAGATGTTGGAATATCCCATACTCTGACTTTGAAAAGAATGCATGTCTACTTCTAGAATACTATTTAGGAACTAAAAGGTACTGGTCTGAATGTTCAAGTCCAAACCATATCTATGCTCAAAATTGGAGTACGATATTCAAGGACACAGTTGGTTTTGTTTCATAATACATGCACATATTGAGTTACTGGCACCTGTGTACTCGGCAGAAGTGCTTGTATTCTAAGGACAAAATAAATAGTGTTTAAGTCCTCGTGTCTCTTTAGAGAGGACTGCGAAAAGCCCATTACTTAGAGTCTTAACCCTGCTCTGTCTTTCCCCTCAGGCTCTGTCTGACTTCCTCTCGCTTTTCCTTTCTCCTCATCCCTCCATCCAGACGTCCTTTTGTCTTCATTTAGTCAAGTCAACCTTGTCCTGACCTCACCAAACAAGGGACAAAAGCCTGGTTGCACAGCCCAGGTAACTTCCTGCCAAATTAACATGCCATTACTCTCAGAATCAGACAGCCAACCATCCTAAATGACCTGAAGTTTTGCTTGCTGTTTTTTGGTCACTGATTGTTGAAAATCATGACGAAACTGTCAGTCAAGGGCCTACAACTGTAATGTCAATATTTTGCATGTCACACACTAAAACATTGAAGTAATCAACTCTGATTAGATTCAAATGTTGCTATTTTAAAAAGACTAACAGCAAATGAATTGTTGGGACATGTTTTGTCCTATGTCTTCGTATTCAGTATAGTGATTTTGGTGGATTTCAGTATATAAGTCATTAGTATATAAAACAGGAAGGGGTGGAGGGGAATGAATTTACTGTACACTGCAGGGATGCGCTCTCTCTCAGCTAAACAAACTCATTAAAAGTGTCTTGGTAGGAGTCTGGGGCTGCTGTCTCCCGCTGCCCCTTCCCTCCAATTAAGGCAGTAATCACTGTCAATGCACTGACTTTACCTTCAAATTACACCCTCACCTCTGCCTCTCGTGCTCTATCACGCGTGCATGTGACCGTCACGTGAAAATAAACACACCTCCGCATAATTGAGCTGAAATATTGTGTGTCAACTTGCGCAAAGGAGACTGAAAGCTCATAGTTCTAGTATCTCTTTGAAAGCTGTGAAAAGCTGCCGTTCCTTGAATCAGTGGAACTCTGAACAGTGTGAAAGACGTATCGAGGAATACATTGTCTGGCAAATTAACTAAACATTTCTGCAAAAAATGGTATTTCACTGCAAAAACCTGTTTCTTATTCACTATGCTTCCAATACAATACAGTTTAAGCAGTAGCTAAATGCGCAAGAATAGCACTGCACTGTATTTAAATTAAGTCACTGTCATTCTTTTCAGCGCAAACACGCCTCCATTCTATGTAAATTAGGCTCATTATACATTGCGCCCTAGCCACAAAACTCAGCATTATTTGCCAGCTGCAATTAATGTTGTGCCATTACCGCCCACAGAAAGCAGGCGGCAAACGGAATTTCATTTAAAAGAGATGTTTGCGTACAGTTTCTACTGATCATGACAGCAGTTATTCATCAAATGATGGAGAAGAGCATTATATAAGGCATATATTCAGACACATGGTGTAGTCAAGCAGTCTGTCAGTATTCTAAAGAGCCAAATCAAGTGTCTAGATCACAGTAGTGTAGCAATACAGTCTTAGTCCCCTGCTCAACCATTCTTGGGATACGAGTGCTCAAAATGGAAAATATTGAATTTTTACTGTATTAATACAGATTGAATTTTAAAATAAATAAATAATTAAAGTGGAAGCAGTGGAAACCGGGCTGCTTCAGTGAAACCAAGTAATAGTATCGCAAGATTAAAAAAAAAAAAAAAAGTCACATTTTTGACATATTGAGTTTTGGTGATCAAATGAGAAACACAGGTTTGAATCTGACCTGCAACATGGCCATTTCACTTCTCTCTCTGACAAATCCCTTTCTAGTGTCTGTATCTAATCAGAGTGATAAAAGCCAGAAATGTCTACAGTTAAATAGAGACCATTTCAAGATAAAAAATTAAAATAAAATTTTACTTTAATTGATTTGTAAATGCATGTTATATATCTTATTGTAAACAATTCATGCATGCATATGTTTCAATTCTGCAAGCTTGCATTCATTCAAATTACTCTACATATTTTTTCTCAATAATCAGTCATACTCTGATCTATGTGACAATATGGAACAATTTTTCTGAAACATTAACAGTAGTAGACATCACTAGCAATGCTAAAGTCATGAGTTTGATTTTTTAGGAAACATGTATACCGCCAAAAAGTATGCTTAGAATGCAGTGTAAGTTGGGTAAAAGCATCTACAAAATGAATAAATGTTTAGAAAAGCACTACATAGTCTCACATACTTCTTGTGAAAGCAGCAAACTGTAGAAAAATGTGTATGTACACACACTCAGATCTTTACATAATCTCCCCATGCTGGAAGGAGGTCGACCCAACTGCGGCTGAAAACACCATATATTTTAAAAGTCAAGGTAACGGCGTGGGTCCCGAAGCCCGAGAGAGCCCGCTGTTTACCACGATGTTTAATGGATGACCCGTCTGGAAGAGCAGTGGAGGGAATAGAGACAGACCCGTGAACACAAATAATGACAGCGCAGCCGTGTGAGGGGGACATAAATTACACCCCTATTCTTTTCATTTGTTTACAGTGTCTTGATAGATTAACAGGGATGGTTTTCTGGAAATTACAGGGGTACATTTAATAGAAGTGAGCCCGACCACAAAAATGTGCCTACAGGTAGGACCAGATCTGCCATTATAAAAACAGCTCCTGTAACATGGGAAATTCTATCCAATAGTAAAAACAACTGCCTGTAAAACATCTTCAGGAACAAGAAATTCTTGGTTAAGATCAGGAGTGTCCAATCCTGGTCTCAACATAACTTCCTAGACATTTCTAGTGACCCCAAAGCCCTTGACTACCTTCGCTCAGGTGTGTATAATGAAGCTTCATTTTACAGGACAGTGACTCTCCTGTACCAGGATTGTATGCTCCTGGTTAATATATATGACTCTGAGACTAGATGTACCATGATTGAGATAGAACTAAACCATAAAATTAATTTGAGTATGTATATAAATTTGTTTAATGTGAATTCATGCGACTGAATCCAGATTCACACCAAAATATCTATTGTGAATGCTATGTAAGTATGTTTAATGTGATTTCATGTGTAATTTACACTTTCACCAAATGTGAGCAATTGAATCCACATTCAAACCAAAATGTTTAGTGTGAATGCAATATAAATATGTGTTTTATGTGGATTCATGTGTAATAGTAGCGCTCCATCATGGTCCCAAGAGCTTTCACAGTTTCACCAAATATATTCCATTAAATCCAGATTCACACCAAAATGTCTAATGTAAGTGCGATATAAATTTGTTTAATGTAAATTCATGTGCAGTTTACTCTTTCACCAAATACGGTCAATCAAATCCAGATTTATACCACAATATCTATTGTGAATGCTATGTAAATATGTTTAATGCGATTTCATGTGTAATTCACGCTTTTACCAAATGTGGTTAATTAAATCCAGATTCAAACCAAAATGTTTAGTGTGAATGCAATATAAATATGCATTTTATTTGTGGTAGCAGGGCTTCATGCTTTCACTGAATATATTCTATTAAATCCAGATTTACACCAAAACGTCTAGTGTAAATGCAATATAAATTTGTGAATTCTTGTGCAATTTAATCTTTCACTTATTGTGGTCAACTGAATCCAGATTCAGTGCAAAATATCTACTGTGAATGCTATGCAAATATGTTTAATGTGATTTCATATGCAATTCATGCTTTTACTAAATGTGATCAACTGAATCCAGATTCACACCAAAAAGTTTAGAGTGAATGCAATATAATTCATGTGTGGTAGCAGGGCCCCAACATGGTCCCAAGAGCTGTCACCAAATACATTCTCTTAAATCCAGATTCACACCAAAATGTCAAATGTAAATGTGATATAAATTTATTTCATGTAAATTCATGTGCAATTTACTTTCACTAAATGTGGTCAAGCGAATCTGGATTCACACCAAAATACCTATTGTGAATTCTGTGTAAATATGTTTCATAAGATTTTATATGCAATTCACGCTTTCCCCAAATGTGGTCCATTTAATCCGGTTTCACACCAAAAGGTTTAGTGTGAATGCAATATAACTATGTATTTTATGTCATTTCATGTGTGATAGCAGGCCCTCATTATGGTCTCAAGAGCTTTCACGCTTTCACCAAATGTATTCTATTAAATCCAAATTCACACCAAAATGTCTAGTGTAAATGCTATATTAATTTGTTTCATGTGCGATTCATTCTTTCACAAAGTGTGGTCAATTAATTTCAGATTCACACCAAACTATCTAGTGTGAATGTGATATAAATGTGTTTCCTGTGTTTTAATGTGCAATTCATGCTTTCAGAAAATGTGGTCTACTGAATCCGGATACACACCAAAAAAAATGTAAAGTGTGAATGCAATGTAAATATGTGTCTTATGCTATTTTATGTGTAATAGCAAAGCTTTATACTGCATTAAGCACCAAGCGAAATTACAGAAGCATGTTTCGCTAGGATAAGCTTAGACGACTAAAAATAGTGGCCTATATGAATCTTGACCACTTAAATGTGGATTGTCACACTAACTGTTACACTCACTTGTATGTGTGTTCAAAACTGAACTCTATACACCAAGGGGCCCAAGGTGTTCTGCTTGGGGTGTACGATCTAAGGGACCACCCCTGGTCCCTTAGATCGTACACCCCAAGCAGAACACCTTGGGCCCCTAGTGGTCAGTTTTCACTACATGCAGCAAGGTCCCTTGTGCTTAGCTGTCTTTTGTGGTCTCAAGCAACATGTCCTGAGGTTTTGGAGGCCTTCGGAGGCCGGCCTGGTCCATAATGCAGCTCACATTGTGCCTCACAGTAGATAGACTTTGAGAGTTAGCAATAACTAGTTTGTAAAGGAGTAGTTTTCCCCAAACAGAGTGTGTTCCAGGCATCAGCTAACATGTGTGTTAGCGGGGATAATGAGGTGTGACAGAGCATGCAGAGAGACTAATGGCCTGTGAAGTCGTTAGAGCCCTTTCACACACACAAACACACACGTTTCAAGTGTTTTTTGGAGAAGGCCCGCGGATTGACCGCCGTGTGCGACGTAAGCAGAGGGACGACTGCGAAATCTAAACAGTGTTCCCGCATCACACATCTCACGTTTGAGTGACTCAGCAGTGCTCTGTGGGTAATTTTCAGGACACAGACTCCCTTCGCACAATGACACTGACTTTTAGCAAAGCAGTAGATCTTTCGCTTTCCCCAACGTCTCAGTCGGTCCATCTGTCTCTGAACTGTGACTGATCTGGTGGAGGGAACAGGGTCAGGCTGAAAAATGACCCAACACCATGCCATCCATCCATCAGGACTGAATCATGGGGACGGGGAGAGAAAGACAGGCAGAAATTGAGAGACGAGCATGGCCTGGATGAACTAGATCAGGTTCATCTCCTCAATCATTACCAAAAAGACCCACACATCTTAACAAGAGTTGATTCAAAATTTCATATGCATATTAATTCATTTGATTAACCGCAAGTATAAATAACCAAATTAAAACAGATCAAAGACAGCCTAAACTAGCCATTTGCCAACCATCCACTTCATCTTAGCATAGTTAAACAAGCACTACTCAATTTTTTTTTCAGACAACTAAAAAAATCTACTTTTACTGCGGTACAGAGCGTTATCTTCGCTGTTCTTCACTGTTATCTTTATCCAGAATATTCCATTAATAAAAAACCTCAACCACAGATCTGGTCATTTTTTTCACCCGCAAACCCATTGAACAAACGTTGTCGTACTAAAAACGCCCTATCAGATGAACGTTTCTTCCAACCCCGCAGATCTTTCATGTAAATTCTCCTCTAGCAGAGTGTTAAAAGCGAAAGCGCTCTTGATTAGACAGTGGGAATGCAAGTGAAGGCTTGTGATTCACTGATCAGACGCCAAGTGTGTTATCACGTTAGCCGAGCCTGTAAAACCCGGATAATGAAATGTCAGAGGAACAGGAGATGAGAGGCCAGCCGATTGTTGCCTCACGAGCCGCCCACCTTCCCCAGATGAATTATGACATATTACACACATTACCCGCAATTAAAAAAACCTTGGATTGGGCAGGACAGCTTCTATCGCCGCCTCCATCTCTCTCGCTCTCTCTTTCTGCTCGTTTAGTCTTGAGTGTCTGATGGCGGGAGAGTAATTTGATTAACCTTTGTGCTGATGAATCTAACATAGTCTGTCTTTTTCTAATAAGGAATTAAACTCGTATCCACTCACACACAGAGGTCAACAGGAATGGTTTAAACATAAAGGGAATAGAGATGAAATGCATATTGGGATTGTTCAGAATACCATACATCTATTTTTGCCGTATGCATACTGTGTTCATCAGGGGTCTCCAGCCTTAACACCTACACAGATGTATGTGTGTGCTTACACAACTGTTGGTTAGATTTGCAGTGTTTTTGAAAGAAGTCTCTTCTAATACTATGAAATAGCATTCAAATTTAAAATAGCTGTTTTCTATTTTAATGTTTTAAAATGTAATTGATTCTTGTGACACAAAGCTGAATTTTCAGCATTTTTACCCCAGTCTTCTGTGGCTTAAATTTTGGGATAAGACTGATTGATTGATTGATTGATTGATTGATCGATCGATTTGTTTGTTTGTAAATGAATGAATGGATGAATGGATGCACACATTAAACTGATCAATAATGACAATAATGTAATGTAAATTTGCAATGTTACACAATATTTATACTTTAAAAAATTTAATAAATCTTAATCTTTTGATATATATGTTTATATATAAAATCATGTTAATACATTATGTTTTGGATATTAATTTTGGATATTAATATCCATTGCAGAGCTGATAGTTATGGTTATTCAATTAATTTGATCAGTCATAAAACACTGACTGTGTCAAAATTCCCAATAAATATCAGAATTAATTACCTTTGATCTAAGTTTACCACTTCCCCTTACATATATTGAAATATTTTTTTTACAAATGTTATATTTTTAATAGACATAGGTGTGCATTTCATAATTATTTTATCTACAAATAAGTATTTACTTGTTTACAAATAGTGTAGGATTTACTATTTTCACTCAGAAATTGCTAGTAAATTTCACAATCATAAAGAAATGGCAAGTAACACTAAATTAAACATAAAATTTTACAAAAATGTAAAATTTAATTTTCACATTTTCAAAGACTGAAATCTTTGTTTTCTTTACAACTTCAAACAGTCATTTTGGACAGAGCTATGGTCTGTATAACACATTTACACTGCTTTTTGCATGTCATAATGTCATAATAATAAAAATTAGGGGTGTGATGTACACACATCTACATACATTTATATTTTGTAGATTTTTTTTTTTTTAAAGACATTTTTCAACATAATTATGCATTTCTTAATTATTTACTTACAAATAAAATACAAATAAATATTTACTTAATCTCTTGCATACTGTTTACAATTTTTTTATTAATTTGTTTGTTTGTTTATTTACTTTATTATACTACATACATCGTCTGCACTGTAAGTTTTATGCTATACTGACAATAAAAAAATAGTGTAAGATTTACTATTTTCACTCAGAAACTGCTAGTAAATTTCACAAATGATTACAAATGACAAATAACACTGAATTAAACATTTTACAAATAAAATTATTTTTAAAGACTGAAATATTTATTTATTTACAACTTCAAACAATCATTCCGGACATACCTATGGTCTGTATAACACATTTACACTGCTTTTTGCATGTCATAATAACAAAAATTAGGAGTGTAATGGAACACACATTCGTATCAAAATTTTTGAGTATATCTCTCGGTTCGGTATGCATGTGTACCAAACAAATTATTTGTTTTTTTAAGGAAATTCAGACAATAAATGTTGTTTTGGCGCTCTTTGATGTGGTGCAACAGATCGTTGCTTAAACGCCTCAGTTCTAACAGCAGCGCTTCCTCTTTATTACTAGTTTTAACGTGAAATAAACATGAATGAACATCTCACCCCTCACATAATTGCTCAATTAGTGTTTTAACTGTGGAAAGATGTCATTTCATGTAGCATTTCATTTACCGCCGGCAAGTAAACAATGTCTACAGCTCGTTATTTGCTAAAGAAATTAAGAAGAATATTTTGCATACTATATTTCATTATATTTTACTTTACCTGTTAGTGATGTCTTAATTATTTAATGTATGTTTAAATAAATATTTTATTTGAGTGTTGATTATTATAGTTAAAAGTAAACCGTAATTGAATTTAAATCTGGGCTTTGTTGTTAACCTTGTAGTAATGCAAAAGGGCTGCCTATAGTTTAGGGCAGAAGCTGAAACAAACCATTGTTTTTTTTAAAAAAAAAAAAAAGCGATTTATGTTGTTCCTGCTGTGCTGAATCCATACTGAACCATAATGTCAAAACTGAGGTACGTACCGAACAGTGATGTTTGTGTACCATTACACCCCTAATAAAAACTGATTTTTACATTGTCTAAAGAAAATGAGTGCTGTACAACACACCACCATGACTCTAGAGATATTGTTGGAAGTCGCTTACAGGTCCAACATGAAAGAGTCTCCCCATCTATGAACTGTGTTTTGAATTTGCAATGCAAATTTGGTTACAAATATAGGAACTGCTGAATTAAATCACCTTTTTTACAAGTTCGTGATAGAGCCACATGCAGCACTAAATGGCAACAGGCAACTTCACAAGCATTTAGTCTGTAAATGTAAATGAAATTCTGTGAGAAGCTGTACTGGGAATGAGACGGGCCTGCAGTGAGTCTAAAAGCCCGGCCCAGTGCTTTTAATTAGTTTAATTGCCCCGCTCAGAGCTGCTGCCAAGACCGAGCGTCACTGCCGTCCAACAGTCAAGATACCACACCACAGCATTCAACATAAACATACAACACACACAGATGTGTTTCTCTGTGTGTTTTAGCCAGCAGGCAGAGCCAGTTCTCAGATTAAGCTGTCAACTGGAGATAAAGCAATTGCGCATCTATCAGCCATATTTCACACACAACACTGGGGGCGTCTCTGTGCACATGTGTGTACACACACACACACAGATTCACAGCTGGGCTCGAAACACATCCTCAACAGTTATCGTCTCTGTTAGCACTGTGTCAGGCTGCGTGTCAACACACAAAACACACACAGACCGCGGGCAGAAAGTGATGGTGAAGTAGTCACAGCGAGAGGTGGATAAAGAGCAGCCACCTCCCTCAGGGCTTCAACACCCTCGTACACACCAGAAAACAGTGACAGCACATCTGGATCTGTCTGTACCGAGTCTCTTTCTGCTCCCCTTTACACCTGCATGAACACGGGTATGTCTAGTGAGCACCGATCGAGAAAAAAAAAACTGTTATTCTTATTTTCGTACAAGATGAAATCACTTTAGTGGAGAATGACTCATGTAAAATTGCATTTGCAAACGATTTCTGAATTAACGAGAATATTACAGAGAATCTATATTAATGGTAAATTTGTTGAAAATAATGAAATTATATACATCTTCATTTCGAATAAAACTATTGCATGAATATAAATTGTATGTACAAAATACAATAGTATTGTACAATTACGATAGACTATATAACCGAAATCAACGTTTAGTTTTATTTAAGTTCAGTAGTATTTAGTAGTATTTTAAAACTAGATGAGTAAAGTTTGAGAACAAACTTTGAGTTGACTTGAGAAAGCCTAGCCTGAAAGTTTAAAGCAGTTGTATGGAAGTTGATGTTGCTATCATGATTTAAAATGTTGTTAGCATGTTTTAACGTGATTAGCTTGTTGCTTGCATTTTTATAGATTGATTACAATGTTGTTAGTATGACTAGCATGTTGTTAGCATGTTACTAGCATGCTGTTACCATGATTAGCAAGTTAATATCACAATTAGCATGTTACTAGCATGTTGTTAGCATGACTAACAAGTTACTAGAATGTTGTTATCATGATTATCATGTCACTAGCATGTTTCTAGCATGACTAGCATGTTGTTAGCATCATTACCAGTTACTAGCAATGTTGTTACCATGATTAGCAAGTTACTAGCATGTTGTTACCATGATTAACAAGTTACTAGCATGTTTACAGTATTATTAACATGCTGCTAGCATGTTTCTAGCACGATTATCATGTTACTAACATGTTGTTACCATGATTAACAAGTTACTAGCATGTTTATAGCATAATTATCATGTTACTAATATGTTGCTAGCATGTTTCTAACACAATTTGCATGTTACTAGCATGTTTCTAACATGATTAGCATGTTGTTAGCATGTTTCTAGCAGGATTAGCAAGTAATTAGCATGTAGCTAACATGATTAGCCAGTTACTAACATGTTGTTAGCATGATTAACAAGTTATCAGAATGTTGTTAACATGATTATCATGTCTCTAGCATGTTTTTAGCATGACTAGCATGTTGTTAGCATCATTGGCATGTTACTAGCATGTTGTTAACATGGTTACCAAGTTACTAGCATGTTGCTAGTATGATTAACAAGTTACTAGCATGTTGCTAGTGTGATTAACAAGTTACTAGCATGTAGCTAACATGATTAGCCAGTTACTAACATGTTGCTAGCATGATTAACAAGTTATCAGAATGTTGTTAACATGATTATCATGTCTCTAGCATGTTTTTAGCATGACTAGCATGCTGTTAGCATCATTGGCATGTTACTAGCATGTTGTTAACATGGTTACCAAGTTACTAGCATGTTACTAGTATGATTAGCAAGTTACTAGCATGTTACTAGTATGATTAGCAAGTTACTAGCATGTTGCTAGTGTGATTAGCAAGTTACTAGCATGTTGACAGTATGATTAGCAAGTTACTAGCATGTTAGTAGTATGTTTATAGCATGATTAGCATGTCACAGAGTGTGGTGGTTGTAGCTTTAAAGTAGATACTGACTTGAGAAGTTTTGGCTCAGAGGAAGAAGAAAAAAGAAGAAGAAGAAGAAGAAGAAGAAGAAGCAGCTTATATAGCAGATCAAATAAAAATTCCCAAGGAGGACTTGATGAATAACTAATGAAAAGTGCACAATAACAGCAGGAACATTTATTAATAAACTACTCCATTTAATTTCATGCTGTCCTCAACATTTCCACTTTTCTCAGTGGTGTGTGTTACTGTCTTTCACACACACACCTGTGTTGATCTCTAATTACTTGAGCTGCTGTAATGGTGGTATTATCTTAAGAGTCTACAGGTGAGTGTACTTAGAGAACTGAGCTAATGAGATTAACTCACACACACACGTACGTTAATCTGATTGTGCAGTACTGTTGATGAACAGAATGGAGGATTTTGAAGGGTGGGGCGCTGATGGAGTTCAGTGCTAAATGAAGGTCGGGAAAAAAATGAGGACGATGATGATGATAAAGCTTTTGGGGATGTATTGGAGAAGTTTAGAAAGCAGCTGAACCAAACCAAACCAAACCCAAACAAACCAACACAATACAATGCAACATACACACAAAAAATACAACAAAACACCAAACAAAACAAAACAAAAACAACACAACACACAAACAAAACAAAAACATACACAAAATGAAACAAAAGACCAAACAAAACGTCACAACACACAAAAACAAAACATAAAAAACAAAACACAACAAAACAAGACAAAAACACCAAAAACAAAGCAAAACAAAAACATACAAAAACAAACTACACAATAAAACAAAAACACCAAACAAACAAAACAAAAACATACACAACACACAAACAAAACAAAAACATACACAAAATGAAACAAAAGACCAAACAAAACGTCACAACACACACAAAACAAACCACAACAAAACAAAACAGAAACAGAAAAACAAACCATAACAAAACAAAACAACACAAAAACACCAAACCAAACCAAACAAAAATCAAAACGGCAAACAAATAAACCAAAACAACACACACACAAAAACAAAACAAAAGCATAAAAACCAAACCAAACCTCCAAACAAAACACCAAACAATGCAATCCAAGCCAAAACAACAACACACAACCAAAATAAGAAACAAAACATCAAACAAACCAAAACAACACAACACACACAAATAAACAAAACAAAAAACTAAAGAAAAACATAAAAACATGCCACAGAAAAAAACAAAGCAACACAAAACCAAAACCAAAATAACACAAAAAACACCAAAAAAACACCACAACATACAAAAAACATAAGAACAAACTACAACAAAACAAAAATATCAAACAAAACATAAAAACAAACCATAACAAAAAAACACCAAACAAACCAAACCAAAACAACACAACATACAAGAACCAAACATAAAAACAAACATACCACAACAAAACAAAACATCAATCCAAAAAAAAAAACAAAAAACAAACCAACAAACCAAACTAACAAAAAAATAACCACACACGACAAACAAAAACATACAAAAAACAAACCACAACAAAACAACACAAAACATAAGGAAGGCCATGCCAAACAACCTTGGCGAAGTATTGTTTTTGCCTGTGCGGACTCTACCAAGCATTTTTCCTGATTTCATTGCCTTGTTTTTGCTATTTCCACGGTTTTGTTTCATTGTCATAGTTTTGTCTTGTTTTTTGCCATAGTTTTGTCTTGCTTCATTGCCATAGTTTTTGCCCAGTTTCAAAGCCTTGTTTATTTTGCTACTTTGGACTGCTCACTTGGACTTGGATCTTCTGCCTGTTTATTTGGCTTTTGTCTTGCCTTCGGTTTACTGTTTGTTTGGAGATCGACCCTGCCAGCTTGCATCTGGATTTAACACGCTTCACTGGAGTCCCGTTACAATATATATATATACATATATATATATATATATACACACACACATATACACACACACACACACACACACACACACACACACACACAATAGAGTACAGCACAAAAAGGCAAAACACCAAACAAATCAGAACAAAACAAATCAGCAAAAGAACACATACAAGAGCACAAAAACAAAATGAAACAAAACTTACTAAAATAATAAGAACAATAAAATAAATAAATAAAAAATAAATAAAACACCAAACAAAGCACAACAAAACAACACAAAAGACAATCCACCTACGACGAACATTTTTGAACTGTGGTTAAAATAATAGTTTTATTGTGTGCCATTTCCAATCAAACTACAATTAAGCTAATTATACAATTATACATAGTCTTAAAATATTATTTGATTTTGTTGTTTCAGACTGCCAGAAAAAAAAAGAAATTTAAATCATAACTCAATTCCCCATTTGACTGCATTGTGTCAGGTTGAACTGGCATTGTTTCCAGACTGGATCTATAGTTTTACCAAAAAACTACACTTTCCAAACCATTTCTGTGTTTTTATGCTGCAGTTCACACTCATAATGAAGCAGCGGGGAGTTAATTAACAATACAGTATATAAGAAGATGCAACTGTCTGTCTGTCTGGCTACTTGACGCATATATGAAAAAGCTAAAACTGGGTGCTTCAAAAAAACATCCACTGAATTCTCCTGAATTCAACAGTTGATGTTTAGCCGGTCCATTCCATCCATACGCGTGATTACCTGTTGTGTAGAGCACTAGACTGGCAGCTATAAACCTTATTAGCGTGATCTGAGAGCGCACGAGCTCTTCTGCACTCCAAACACACATACAGGATGAGTGATTGGGGCCGTTTTAACAAGTCAAGTTTAACAAATGAGCTAATATCAGTTTTCAAAGCACGGTACACATCCAATCAGTCAAATGGCCCCGGCCGAACGCGTGGGGGTTTTAAGTGTGTACCTGTTTAAAACAATCTTCCGCTCCTGCGTGTCATCGCGTAAACATTCATCACGGTGACAGAGGCGCATTCGCGACCCCCCAATATCACTGCCGGGGCCTCGGCGGGCTGTCAGAGGAACAGTTGTCTTTAATTACGCCTGCAGATAAAGCCCGACGTGGACAGAGGCCGCAAGATTAACTGGGGTCCTATTTGATCACATTTGACTAATTTCAGGCATAAATCTTCAGCGCAGCGGACATGCGGCGAGACTATTAACCTGAAATTGACAAGTTTGTTTTCCCCTTTAAGTCTCCACAGTTTGCACATAAAAACAAATCGTACGAAATATGAGACTGTAGCATGACGGAGTATCTCTTGTCTTTTTAATACGCAATATTTCTGCAAACGAATCTGCACGGCTTGTTTTCATTGAGCCTTTTGAAATAAACTAAAAGATTAAAGATTAAATGTTCATCGCAGAGAATTAGGTGGATATGCAAATAATGCCAAAGTGTTGCTTGCACCCATGAAATGAAATGAAAAACTAATTAGCTGGAATTTGCATTTGAACTAATTGGATCTCCGTTTAACGCAGCAGAGGCGCGGTAGAGTTCAACAGTTTAGAATTCAATCTGATTTGCTCTCTGTCTTAATTCTCGGTGTGAGGAGATAATATAATTTGCATAATTTGGATCTTATTTGCGACTGTAAGAGTCGGAGGGGGACAGTCGGCTGAAGACGCTGCGAGTGAATTTATGGGTGAGTTTCATTGTAAGTGAGCATCACTGCGCTGCACTCGCTCTGGGGGGCTGAGCACTTGAACTGAGCCGTCTGAAGAGTGCAAAACATTACGCTCTCATACGTGCATGCACAATCAAAACACCCTACAAGAAGATATACATCACTACCACTCGTTTTCATAACTTAAGCCATAACAGTAACCGCTGACTCGTGTTTTTACTACTAGTACTGCTACTGTTTTTACCAGTTAATTACTGTAATGACTTATCAATAATCATTAACACAGGAAACCTGGTTCCAGTGAACTGGAAAACATAAAATTTCACCATGTCTATTTCTTTGATGATTTACATACATTTATATTCATATATACAACATTAATTACTGTCTCTCAGCCGTGTTGTAATTTCCATCAAAACCTTCAGATTTGCCGAAGAAAAGGGCACTTCAGGAAACAAGCATAAATGTTTTGCAAAGTTAGGATGTTTAAAAAAGTGTCAAAATCAAGGAAACATATTTAATAAAACAACAACAAAACAAACAAACAATCAAACAAAGTTTTGCTGATCTTGAAAATGTTTCCCTGTGCCTTCATCATTTAATTAACACAAAAAGCTTCCAGTGACCTTAGAAACATTTTTGTTTCACCATGCATTCATTAATACAAAAACAAAAATAAAAAGGTTCACTGTAAACAGTTTTCACCAGTTTCAACTAAAAAAAAAAAAAAATTAAGCAGCTGCTTTAAAATTTAAAATGATATCACTTAAAAGTCATTTCAACTAATAAGTTAAATCTATTTAAAAGTACAAGTCATACCAGCTGAAATGAGTTGTTGTTTTAAGTTGATTTAACTTAAAATTTTAAGGCAGCTGCTGAACTTAAGTTTTTAAGTTGAAACTGGTAAAAACTTTTTACAGTGTTCCAGTGTTCCTATAAATATTTTGTTTCACTATGTCTTTATAATTTAACAAAACAATAAACTAAATTAAAAGCTTCCAGTGATCTTGAAAACATTTGTTTTACCATGCCTTCATTAATAAACAAAAACAAAACAAAAAGGTTCCAGTGATCCTGGAAATGTTTTGTTTCACTATGCCTTCATAATTCAACAAAAACAAAACAAAACAAATAAAAAAAAACAAAACGAAAAACAAAAAACAAAAACCCTTCCAGTGATCCCAGAAATGTTTTGTTTCACCATGTCTTCATAATTCAACAAAAACAAAACAAAACAAAAAAAAAAAACAAAACGAAACAAAAAACAAAAACCCTTCCAGTGATCCCAGAAATGTTTTGTTTCACTATGCCTTCATAATTCAACAAAAACAAAACAAAACAAATAAAAAAAAAAACAAAACAAAACAAAAAACAAAAACCCTTCCAGTGATCCCAGAAATGTTTTGTTTCACCATGTCTTCATAATTTAACAAAACAAAACAAAACTAAACTAAAAGCAAAAAGGTTCCAATGATCCTGGACATGGTTTGTTTCACTATGCCTTCATAATTAAACAAAAACAAAAACAAAACAAAACACAAATAAACAAAACCATTCCAGTGATCTTGGAATTGTTTTGTTTCACCATGCCTTCATAATTTAACAACAATCAAACCAAACTGAACAAAAAAAAAAAAAAAAAATCAAAACACAAAACAAAAAAGCAAAAAGGTTCCAGTGATTTTTGGAAATGTTTTGTTATACTATGCCTTCATAATTCAACAAAACAAAACAAAACAAAATTTAAAACAAAAAAAAAACCAAAGCAAAAAGGTTCCAGTGATCTTGGAAATGTTTTGTTTCAACATGCCGTCAAAACAAAACAAAACAAAAATGGTTCCAATGATCCTGGACATGATTTTTTACACTATGCCTTCATAATATAACAAAACCAAAAGAAACAAAACAAAACAAAACAAAAAACAAACAAACAAAAACAAATCCTTCCAGTCATCTCGAAAATGTTTTGTTTCACCATGCCTTAACCAAACAAAAAAAACAAACGAAAAACAAAACAAAACAAACAAAAAAACAAAAAAACAACAACAACAACAAACAAACAGACAAAACAAAGCAAAATGGTTCCAGTGATCTTGGAAATGTTTTGTTTCAACATGCCTTCATAATGTAACAACAAAACAAAACAAAAAACAAAACAAATGTAAAAAACAACAACAACAACAAAGAAACAAACAAACAAACAAAAAAGGTTCCAGTGATCGTGGAAATGTTTTGTTTCAAAATGCAGTCAAAAAAAACAAAACAAAAAGCAAAACGTAAAAAGGTTCCATTGGTCCTGGAAATGTTTTGTTTCACTATGCCTTCATGATTCAACAAAAAAAGAAACGAAAAACAAACCCTTCCAGTGATCTCGGAAATGTTTTGTTTCACCATGCCATCACCAAACAAAACAAAACAAAACAAAAAACAATATAAAAAACAAAACTAAATAAAACAAAACAACAAACAAAAAACAAAACAACAACAACAACAACAACAAAAAAAAACAAAGCAAAAAAGGTTCCAGTGATCTTGGAAATGTTTTGTTTCAACATGCCGTTAAAAAAAAAAAAAAAAAAAAAAAAAAATAGTTCCAATGATCCTGGACATGATTTGTTACACTATGCCTTCATAATATAACAAAACCAAATCAAAACAAAACAACAACAAAAAAAAAAACAAAGCAAAATGTAAAAATGTTCCAGTGATCCTGGAAATGTTTTATTTCTCTATGATTTCAGAATTTAACAAAAACAAAACAAAACAAAAACGGTTCCAATGATCCTGGACATATTTTGCTTCATTATACCTTCATAATATAACAAAACCATGTGATCCTGGATATGTTTTGTTTCACCACGCTTTCGATAAAAACAAAACAAAAACAAACAAACAATAAATTAACAAATACATAAAATAAGGTTCAAGGAGGTCTTTAGTTTCACCATGCTGCTCTTATCATTTAACAAAACAAATGCTGTATTTTTCCATCTTTAGTCTGTAACATTGACTTTAAAGCCTTTAAATCTCACACACAGCTCACCTTCCATTTTCCTGTGTCAAGTCTCTCTCTCTCTAGTGCCGCCCGTCTCCATATTTCACCCGCCACCCTTTCTGTCATGACTGGAAGCACTGAAAAGCCCCTCAACATTGTCCCTGTTAGTTTAGCAGGCGCGCATGTGGGCCGCCGCACTGTGAAGCGTTAAAGCAGGTGTCACGCTCACCAGATATATATGACAGGCCGAGTGCAATAGCATTGATGCACTGTAAATGGCCTCTGTGTACACGGCACATGTGTGCGTAGAAGACGGCGACACTACTGCATTTACTATAAAGAGAAACACTGGCCTGGAGCTTATCTACACCAAATTAAACAGGCTGTGTGGGATCGTAAAACACAGAAACACATACTCACTTGCAAGCACTTAGATTCATATTTTTTGCTCTGTCAAAACTCTGCGAGCTGCCTAGCATTTTAAGAAATATGCAATTCCTGAATAAATCCAAGACAAACTAGGCAAGAGAAAAAATTATTTATGAGCCATTGACAATATAATATAATTCAAGCCAAATCAAAGAACAAAAAGTTGTGAGATTTTTAACTAAATCTGGACAAAAGTTTGTTTGGAAAATCTCACCAGTGCGAACACTGCACAGACTGTTCAATAACTTTGGTGTGGAAATCATTTCATGTTCATTTCTTCAGTCAGGCCGTCGAAATCAGACACAAGTTAAAACATGAACGCATTTAAGAGCCGCATTATAGTTAAAATTTAAGTTGTAATTATAATTCAAATTCTGATTTTTAAAATTGAAGAATTTTCCTTAGAAATTTTGCCAACAGTAAATCGCTTCTTGGCTATTTTAAACATATTTTTACCCCTGCGCAAATAAAAAAAAAAAAAAAAAGAACTTTGTTTTAAGTATGCAGTAGTTTCAACATTAAATAATAAAATAAAATAAAATAAAATAAAATAATAATAATAATAATAATAATAATAATTATTATTATATTTTAGTTGTTTACAATACGTGTGAGTGTACACATTTTAATAATTAGCTCTTGAAAAATTGTTACAAAAATTATTATAAAAAAGAATTCATAAATTAATTGATTTATTTTTAAACAAGCAGGTATAACATTTTAAAAAACGTGATTTATTTATTTATTTATTTTAAATAAGCAGGTATACCATTTTATACAATTTTATTTATTTATTTATTTATTTGTTTGTTTGTTAATTCATTCATTTATTAATTTATTTATTTTTAAATAAGCAGGTATTACACATTTTTAAAATGTTATTTATATATTTATTTATTTATTCACTCGTTTGTTCATTAATTTATTTTTTTTTAAATAAGCAGTTGTAACATTTTTTTAAAAATGTGATTTATTTATTTATTTATTTAGTTGAATTGTTAAATTATATAGTAATAAATAAAAAAAAAAAATAATAAATAAATAAATAAATAAAGAAAAATTACATGTTTCCTTGGCACCCAACTGAAATAAGTCTGAAGTACTAAAATTACCAAAACTAATACGAAAGGTTAAATATAATTAAAATATAGCTATATACAAAAACTAAACTAATACACAAGAATACATTAAACAACACTTATTAAAAATTAAAATGAAAAAAAAAAAAAAAAAAAAAAAAACAGAATTCAAAATGTTAATAAATACTATAATAAATACTGTAAGAATATTGTGTTGTTTTTATTTAGGCTTTATTTTTATATTTTCCATTTTCATTTTAAGTTTGAAAATGTAATAATTTTGTTGCATTTGTCATTTTTTATTTAAATATGTTTATATAGCTTTTATTCATGTTTATTTCAGTTTTAGTTCTAATTATTTTAGTAAGTTAAAAAAAGTACAAAAATATTTGAGAAATCTTGGTAACTAGCTGAAATAAAATATTCTATTTTATTTCATTTATGTTTATTAAACTGTATATTAATGCTATTAAAAAAAAATCATTATGATAACTGAACAGTTTATCACCCATCAAAAATTAAAATAAAATAAAATAAAATGAATTTTAATTCAGAAAAAAATAACCATTATATAACAAAAGAGGTTATCTGTATCTGTAAATCTGCATTTTTATGCATGTTTGAACACATTTTCTAAAAAATAAAATAAAATAAAATAATAAAATAAAATAAAACAAAATAAAATAAAAATGTACAAATAAAATCTTATTTTATTCAATACCGTTTCACTAAAGATAGTTTGATGGAATCAAAAATGAATTATTTATTGAATATTATTTTGTGCTCTGTTTTTTTCCCCACTTATTAGATTATGATTAGCTTTAGCAAGATGCTGGTACTGAGTCTCTCTGAGTGCAGAGCACTATTTATAGCCAGCGCAGTAGAGAGTTGCTGCCTACGTAGTGCGCTCCAAATCAGTCACTTATGAGGTTCCGTGATGTTGCGACGCCGTCTACGTAGGCAGTAGGTGGCGAGGCGCCACGTTTCGGAACGAGAGCTATTGTTTCCGTAATTACAAACACACCCCCGCTCGCACCGACACACGTTTGTGCACGTACGCACGTGGCATTCCTCCAAATAAAGCATGCAAATGCCGTGTTGAAGAAATGTGGCCCAGAGTGCATAATTTAGCAGAAAAGGTGGCGGAGAGAGGGGGAAAGGCCGTGATTATGTGTACAAAACAAGAGGGACAAAACACTAGAGACAGGCATAATAACCAAACATGAACTCTCAAACCCTAATGATGACACCAGGGACGAGAACAGTTGCTGCTGAACCAAGCAGAAAATTGCTGGTCATTTGTAAACAGGTAACGATGCGGGCCAGGTGTGTGAGCATATGTAGCCGAGCGGGGACCAGTGTGTGTGTGTGTGTCCGGCGTGGTCAGCTGTCAGGCTCATTAGCCGAGCCGCTGCCCACTCGGATGACTTCATCTGCCGTGGTACAACTGGACTGGACGCGGCAGACACACATTTAGTCTCTCTCTCTGTTTTTGTCTTATGCGCTGTCAAACTCTTCTATTATAGAGCATTTTCAGCCACAAGATGTAGGTACCTATGCTTAAATTTAGGATTGTGCAAATATTAGATCATTGGAAATAATAACTGAGGCGTATGGGGCCCGGGGACCGGGGCCATAGAGCGGTCAGTTCACATTGAATGTGTTATTGGAAAAGATTTTTAGCTTCCTTTAGCCGTCTCGGGCCCCTGATAGTTTGAGGCCCCAGCAAATTTGACTTTTTTTAAAATCAGATACACTTTAAAGTAGAAAAATAGTTCAAAGATGTTCAAAGACGACATCCTGCATGCACTGCAATCAAAAGCTCAGTTATTTCAATTCAATTTTGATTGAAATAAAGCTGAAATAAAATTAAATTTCAATATTAGATGATAAACCTACACTTACAAAAGTTGGAAACAGGAAATGAAATGTTTCCTTGGCAGCCAAATGAAATATGTTTGAAGTACTAAATTACTGAAACTAATACTTAAAGTTAAATATTATTAAAAAAAAAAAAAAAAAAAAAAAAAAAAAAGCAACTAATACAAAAACTAAACTAATAAAAATAAATATATGTTTTTAATAAAATTATAAACTTGGAGTAAAATTAAAATGGAAACCAAAAATATAAATATTAATACACGCTATAGAAGTATTAG
This sequence comes from Labeo rohita, assembly GCF_022985175.1. NCBI lineage: Eukaryota > Metazoa > Chordata > Actinopteri > Cypriniformes > Cyprinidae > Labeo > Labeo rohita. Next base: position 2,052,849 of record NC_066893.1, read on the forward strand.
TGTTGTTTTAGTATCACAATACTTAGTTTCATTAATATTTTTAAATGTTTTAAATTCGTAAAAAAAATAAAAAAAATGTAAATAGTAATTTTCCTTTTTTCATGTTAGTTTTTAAAATTACTTACTTTTTTTTTTTTTTTTTTTTTACTATTTTTAATAGTATTTTTTTATATTTTTCTTTCTCATTTTAGTTTCAGTAATTTTGTTGTTTTAGTATCACAATACTTAGTTTTTATTATTTTTACAATTTTTTATTTTTAAATTTGTAAAAATGTGTATTGTTTGCACTTTTTTATGGTAAATGTTTATGTTTTCCTTTCTCATTTAAGTTTTAGCAGTTTTGTTGTTTTAGTATCAAAATACTTATTTTTTATTAATATTTTTACATTTTTAATTTTCAAATTAGTAAAAAACAACAACAAAAAAAAATACAATTTTTTTAAATAGTAATTTTTTTATATTTTCCTTTCTCATTTTAGTTTTAGTAATTTTGTTGTTAAATGGAAAATGAAAAATGAAAACCAAAAATGTAAAAGTGAATACACACTATAGAAGTAGTAGTGCTGTTTTAGTATCACAATACTTAGTTTCATTAATAAAAAAAAAATAAAAAAATAAAATAGTAACTTTCCTTTCTCATTTTAGTTTTTAAAATTACTTTTTTACTTTTTAAAAAAAAATGGTAAATGTTTATATTTTCCTTTCTAATTTTAGTCTTAGTAATTTTGTTGTTTTAGTATCACAACACTTATTTTTATTAATATTTCTCCTTTTTAATTTTTCAAATTAGTAAAAATTTGTAATTCTTTTACTTTTTTAAAAAATGGTAAATGTTTATATTTTCCTTTCTCATTTTAGTTTTAGTAATTTTGTTGTGTTTGTTTTTATGAGTCCTTGTTTTTTTATTTACATATGTTTTATTTTTTAAATTATGTTATTTCAGTTTTGGTTAGTTATTTTAATATATGAACTTTTAAAAATGTAAAAAAAATTGGCTACTAGCTGAAATATTATTCGATGTTATTTAATTTATGTTTATCTTTAAAATATATTTTTACAGTTTCAGTTTTAGCAATAACCTGTAAACAATATCATTAATGCTATTAAATGAATGAATGAATGAATAAATAAACAAATAAATACATTAAAATAAATAAATAAATACCTATACACTCGACCTACAACTAACTTTTATTTATTTATTTGTTTGTTTGTTTTACTTAAACACTGACCACTAACTGTGTGGATGTAACATTACACGAACACTATCAGTCAGAAAAAAAATGTTAGTTATTCATGATAAATTTGAGCATGTGTTTAATAACAGGGAGGTTAGGATAATACAAGCAGTAGTATTTGGAATCTCGACATGGTCGCCTGCACAAGGTGACCCCTTTTATTAGCCATTCATTCGTTAATTTGTTCATTTTATGCATGCATGCAAGATTTTTTAAACGTCTTAACTTCAAAAAAACCTAAAAATGAATGGCTGAAAGCCACTGCATATTTTAAAACATCATAATCCTGACTAATAAAAGTGTTGAGCAGTTGATGAAAGACATTTTATATGAACTGTTTAACCAGCAAACACAAGATATAAAAGTTCATATTTACAGAAGTCTGGTCAGTTTAGTGAAGCCATTCATAGTACATTTGTCCTGTGTCACTTGCAGAGTCAGAAATAGCTGAAGTAAATGCGAGTGCAAAGTTTTAGATTAAATTAATGCAAAAATGCATTCTGGAATTGTAGTTTTCTTTTTTTTTTATCCGCATATACAGTGCACACACTGTACACAGATGCCGAGGTTAAACTGCTGTCAGAGTGTATGGCGCAGTACTGAGCGTGGCATTAGATCACACTCACTCACAGAAACATTGTAAAGGCAGTCAGGCATAACAGAGCCACCCGCTGGGCCTGAAGAAGCCGTTCAGAAAAACACTGACAGCCCTGAGATGAGACGCCTGCAAAATATGCCTTATGAATTTCTCTGCACAAGCCTTTAACAGTTCTTTCACTTACCCCATCATTTAGTTTGAGACAATCATATGACTAGTAAACACTGAATTTCTGGAGCACAGGTAAGTGAGTAAGTAATTAAATACATTTTAGCAATCAGAAATGAGTCCATTTTAATACCAAATGCAAAGTTCTAATGCTATTAGACACTTAAAGGGGTCATCAGATGCCCATTTTAAGTTGATATGATTCTTTAGGGTCTTAATGAAAAGTCTTTGGTTAAAAATTCTCAATGGCTTTGCAAAACAACACCCTTTTAACCTCGTCAAAATCAGCTCTGCAAAAATCATCCCATTCTAAGGGGTTGTTCCTTTAAATGCAAATGAGCTCTGCTCGCCCCGCCCCTCTCTAATCTCTGTGGAGTGACGAGCCTGTTTACTTTAGCCACATTTAGCGCGTTTACCCGATAAACTTGCTAAATTTCACATTATTAGGAAAGGCGATTGCAGAGATTCATAAATAAAAAACCTTATACTCACTTCTGCTGTAAGTGAAGCTGGATCACGAATGATTCGCGTGAACATAGACGGATATATGTAGATCGGGAGCAGCCTCGTCACACCGACAGGCATCTGAGAACGGCTCGATTTGGAAAAGCAAATATTATTTTTACAGATTAATTAAAAACCACTGCATGGATTTTTATCATTACAGGGTAGATTTGTACATACACTGACAACACACATTAATGTTCAAACACCATGAAAAAGTGAACTTAGCATCCGATGACCCCTTTAAAGGATTAGTTCACTTCCAGAACAAAAATGTACAGATAATTTACTCCAGGATGTTCATGTCTTTCTTCAGTCGTAAAAAATTATATTTTTGGAGGAAAACATTTCAGGATTTTTCTCCATATAGTGTACTTCGATGGTGCCCACAAGTTTGAACTTCCAAAATGTAGTTTGAATGCAGCTTTAAAGAGCTCTAAATGATCAGAGAGAAGGAATAAGGGCCCGATCTAGTGAAACAATTGGTTAATTTTCATTTTTGGGTGAACTATCCTTTTTAGTGTCTAATGTCCCACCCTTCATTTTTTCAGGTAATTAAGTGCATCATCCAGGTGGTTTCAAGAGCGCTTCTTATTTGATTTTTTTAGCATGAAAACACCTAAACTATTTATAATACAAAATAGCATACAATAGTGTGCAAGCTGGGACACAACTAATTCGTTTACTGTCAGTTTTCGCATTCAGGTTGACCACTGTGACTGCGGTGCAATAGTTTGCAGAGAATCTAGTTTGATTTCACTAAAATGTATGTTTATAGCAAGCTACTTAAATATAGCAGTTCAGTGGTGACATCAGTTTGTAGGCCAGTCTGGAAGGCTAATTCACATTTTGTTCTAAAACAAAGTTGCTAACAAGTCGCTACTGTATATCGGGACTACAATTATTATCCAATCTGTCAAGCATGTAAATACATATCATTGAGGTAGTTGTAGAGCATATTTTGCAACTTAGCTAATTGTTTTCTTAAAACCCTCAGGAAATGGGCTAGGGATGCACGATATTATCAGAATGATATCTGAATCGGCCAATAATGGCTCAGACATCCCACCACTCCGGGAAGCTCCGGGAGACTCATGCATTTTCATAGTGGCTCCCTGACGCCCACAAATTAGATACTGTACAACATCCTGGGAATCGTGGAGGCAAGGGAGGAAGAGGAAACAGGGCCCTTTGGTGGAGACAGAGACACATTTACTGATATAGTAAGCATGAACGTAGCCAGCTCACAATATGAGTATTTGCATGCATAATTCAGATAAGACAGTTTGCAAGAATGTTTAGCGTTTGTGTATGAAAATGTTCGCTGCGACATGCTGGCAGAGTGAACGAGTCTTGAGGGCACGGTTGCAGTCTCTCCCCTGTTGCCAGATCCAGCTCATATAAGCATTTTTGGACTTGTCTTTTCCACTTAATTTGACAATTTTGAAAGTTACAGTTTATGGTCAGTGATATCCTTGTCCTATCTTATTTGCAAAATATTTGAAATCATTTTGTTTTATTTTTCATTTATTTTTCGGTTTTCATTTGTTTTTACAGCAATATCTGGCAACACTGCATCACCCTCACTTAAACTGACAATAATCAAAAAAGCCCACGGACAGGTTATTGAATTTAACACTAGTACACAGATCTGTAGAAAAAGTAGGTTATAGAATGAAATGAAATACACAAACACTATATACATGCTATTTTATTCAGTATAGTCATTACTTTTTCACAAAGTCGTAAAAACAGAAAACATAGTACTGAATTAATGAATGTTTGTATGTGTGTACTGTAAATTATTTAAATATGTGCTCAAAAATGTTCTATTTTATTTTGTTTGTATAGGGTGGGGCGGGGGCTAGTTAGTACTACCTCCCTGAAATTAGTTTTTGCAGGGTGTGATGATGGCTTTAAATGTAGATATCGGCATCATCCCGATATGAAAAAATATGCCGACAGATGTATGTCTTGCCAATAAGAGGAATACCTCTAGTGATTAGATCACGTCAGCAGTGTGGCTCATTCTTGAAGCAAAGTTTTGCCTGAATGGTGATTAGATTCACTGTTTTGGATCACTACATTTAATCTGAAAATGCACGTACGGAATGACGCGTTCGGTGTGCGATAGAGTAAATAGTAATAGCATCTGCAGCCAGGGTTGGCAGGTTTTCACAACAAACTCTGCCCAATTGCTACTCAAAACTTGCGTTTGACAGTGTTGGGAAGGTTACTTTGGACATGTAATAGTTTTTTTGTAAAATGTAATAAGTAGTGTAACTTTTCAATTACTTTATTAATGTAAATTGAAACATTTAAACCAGGCAGAGTTAACCTTACAGTAGCTCTCAACACTGATTACTGTCAGACTTTCAAAATCCTTCATCACTTGAATTAAGATTATAGTAAGTAAGGTATAATATACATCTTTATTTTGCAATAATAAATGGCTGGATGTACATTATCCCACTTGTTACAAAGCTGCTTGCCACAAAAGTAAATAATTGCCACAAAACACTGATCTGAGTTGAAATATTTCAGCAAAGCTTCCATAAAGAAATCAGTTGCTAGCAAATGGCAAATTCACAATATACAGACAGACATTTAAGGGATAGTGCAGTCATACCACTTTTATTACACAACATTTCACCACATAAATAATTAAGTACTAGTACTTACAGTGCTAGTTTGTTATTTATCTTATAATCCATTACAGTGTACAAAACAAAATGGCAGCAGCTGCGTTTGTATGAAACAATAGAGCGAGTCCAGAAACCAGGATGACAGAATTAAGAAATACACATAATACTGCATTGAGATTTAATATTTTATTAGCTAACCAAACGTAAAGCTTCCATCAAGAAAAACGATCAAGTATAGCGGCGACTTAAGTTTCCCGGATGAGTCTGTGTCATTAGCTTTTACCAGTTGTTATTGGGTAATAACATACCTTGGAATGTCACAACTGACCAATCAGAATCAAGCATTCTACAGAGCCGTGATATAATTTAATTTAAAGCACAGCCACACAAATTCAGTCTTAACAGCTAAATACAGATTTGCAATCATAAGAAATAGTTTAATAGCTACGATACTGGCTTTGAAATCAAATGTTTGCATAGTTACAAAAGAAAACATTGGCATCTAAACAATCTTAAAAAATTAAGTATATGCATAAACCCAAATAGGAAATACAACAGTTATCGAATAAGCATGTGTCCTATTCTGTGTCCTACAATTTATGAAAGAAGTCAATTAAATCTGTATGTGTGTGTGTGTGGATGAAAAAAATTCAGATGTACCCCCTTTGTAATCATTAACATTTTTCAAAAATAACTAATTTAATAACACATCTTTCTCAGTAACTGTAGCTAATTCCAATTACATTTATTTTGTAACTAAATTACGTAATTCGGTTACATTTAACTAGTTACTTCCCAACACTGGCAATTGATATATAGTTTATTTATAGTTATTTTCAAACCTTCAGTGTGCTGTGATTATAAAAGAACTTCATTATTGTTTTTTTAATTCTAACAAATACTTTAAAAAAACGAACCAAAATTAAAATTATTTGCCTATAATTTCCACACAGGAAATTGGTGTTCTGTCCAAACTAAAGGAAATATATCGGTATCGGCCAAAATGAGATGAAAAATATCATGCATCCCTAAAATGAGCTCAAAACACATGGCTCAAAAATGCTACTGCTATGTCCAAGCACCTGTGCTTGTGTATTTGCGTGAAGTATATTTCTGGCCTTAGATACAAACCAAAACTGCCAACAACAGACCAAGCTTCACATTTTGTGTATGTTGTATTAGCAGCTCTTGCGAGCGATGCTCATGCTTTCAGTGTGTGTGTGCTGCACATGTGAGTTTAGCTCTGCTGGTGTTTCTGTGTGCTGAGTTTAATCAGAGTCAGGCTTCTCTCAGTTCTTTTGGCCGTGTTTTTAATCGCTCTGGTCTGAGTCCGTCATTTCTACTTCAAACACGGGCTGATCTTCCGCGTTAACTCCAGTACAGGCTCTTATCATCAGTGACATGCATGCTGAACAGCCGCTAACCCTCCTCCTACAGACCAGACGCTGCTGGTTATGAGCTCAGGCAACTAGTCAGAGCAAACTTCACCATCAGATCGTTCATGTATATCAAAGCTTTTATAGAATTACGCAGAAGAGCTAAAATGGAGAGTGGGAGCGTTTTAAATGAGATATTTCTCTGTTTTGACTGTACGCCCCAGGACATATTTAGAGAAGGGCTGGTTCGAGATGTCTCATTTACAGGAAGATGAGGAGAGATGGGAAAATATAAGCTGTATGGAGTGATGTAGTGTCTATGTTTAATTCATAGCCAACATTTTTTCAAGTATATTCAGATGTTTAAAAGCACAAACGGCAGATGCTGTTTGCACCCTGGTGTAAATAATAATGTTTAAACAAAACAGAAAGTCAATAGTACAATGCAGTATGTAATGTATACAGTCATTTATCACTAAATATTAGTGTTGGGCAATGATTAATAACGATTAATCGCGTCCAAAATAAGTTTTTGTGTACATAATATATGTGTGTACACTGTGTATATTTATTATGTACATAAAAATACACACATGCATGTATATATTTAAGAAAAATGTTGTTTATATATTAAATATATTTATATGTAATATAAATTTAACGAATATAAACATATACATGTAAGTATTTTTTAAATATATACTGTATGTGTGTGTTTTCATATATACAGTACACTCACATATATTATGTAAACAAAAACAATTTATTTTGGATGTGAATAATTGTGATTAATTGTTTCCCAGCGCTACTAAATATCTAAAAAAAATAAATACATAAATAAAAAAATATATATATATATATATATATATATATATGCAGATTAATTTAAAAAAACAAAAACAACAACAATAAAAATAGATGTCTTACCTTTATGTAGACGTCAAGATAAGGTCCAGGAAAGAAAGAGAGGGGGAAAAAAGAGAAAAAAGAGAGATGGTAAATTATTTAAAATATTATAAATATCCAATAAATATAATTATAATAAATATAATATAATAATATAATAATATATAAATATAATATAATAAAATATTATACATTTATAACAAATTCAAGAATGACATACAAATATTATACTATATAAAAGAGAGACTACAGCATGTAAAATATTTAAAAATATTCAATTAATAAAAAAATGAATTAACTTAAAATAATGAATACAATTATACTATATATATATATATATATATATATATATATATATATATATATATATATATTAATTATGGAATATATATATAAAAATATATATTTAGGTATTTTTGGTATCAATACAGTGCTAGATTACCCTACTTAAATCAATGTGATTTTGTGAAGTTAGGTCAAAAGTAATTTTAAAAAAGTAATCCAAAAGTAGTCTAATTATATTAGCTAAAATTAAATTGCTAACTGCAATTTTTGTTATGTAATTTAGAATCAGGACTACAATTTGTACTACAATACAATATCTACCCAGCTCTGTACATATATGACAGATTATTATGATTCTAAACAGCATTGTTAGTAATGTTTTTTACTACAGTACAACAGTACAGTACATTTTCATAAAGGTCAGCTGACTGAAATGGCCTTTCTGGATTATGTGACTGTACGGTGGGGAGCCAGTGCAGGTGAAAGTCATCCTGTCTGTGTTTGCCACAATGCCGTGCTAAGAGACAGTGATGTTTTCACTAGAGACCGGCTAACATGTTTCACTCACTCCTTCACTGTCTCTCCACATTCAGTTTTCGAAGACAAGTCAGGCTGACAATAAGACCTTCACCACATCCTTCTTCACAAAAGCAGACCAACCAGCACAAACTACTATTAGAACACAATAACGCTCGTTTCCATTTCTTTATCCTCAACAGGAAGTATCTGACGTCTGAGCAGGACCACCCTGCACTCTCCGCTCATCCAGCCCTCAAACCACAGCGCAGGGGTCACGCTGGGCCCTATGGCGGGTCATAGGGGCGAGCGGCGGCTCCGTCAGCACGAGAGGGTCACGGCAGGAGCGCCGGGAATAGAGACACGGGTGTGAGAGGCCTCTGCTGCTCTGCTCCTCTGAGAAAGAGCCGGCCGTTACCTCCTCATCACCCATTTATCACTCCTGCCAACAGAGCTGAGCCTGAATTACTCATCCACTATCACACTATCACTGACAGAGAGAGAGAGAGAGAGAGAGAGACAGAGAGAGAGAGAGAGAAAGATAAAAAGAGAGAGATCCTGGGTCTTTAAAGGGATAGTTCACCCAAAAATGAAAATTACCCCATGATTTACTCACCCTCAAGCCATCCTAGGTGCATATATATATATATATATATATATATATTTATATATAAACGCTCTTCCAAGCTTTATAATGGCAGTGAATGGCTGTTGAGATTTTGAAGCCCAAAAAATCCATTCATCATAAACCGTACTCCACATGGCTCTGGAAGTTTAATAAAGGCCTTCTGAAATATCCATATTTAAAACTTTATAAATCGTAATCTCTAGCTTCTGCTAACGTGTTCACAAGAGAGTGGCATTAATTGGAAGTACAAGATTTTGTGGGCTTCAAAATCTCAGCACCCATTCACTACCATTATAAAGCTTGGAAGAGCCAGGACATTTTTAAATATAACTCAGATTGTGCTTGTCTTAAAGAAGAAAGTCATATACATCTAGGATGGATTGAAGGTGAGTACATAATATTCATTTTTGAATATTATTTAAAAAAATTAAAATAAAATATAGCTGCAAGCAGCAATTATAGGGCCAAGTGCTAGGCATGCAAGGCAGCACCTGAAGCAAAGAATAAATGAAGCCATTATAAGATGATTTTAGTCAAAATGGGTGAAAAATCATAAAAACAACCACTAGTAATATGACTTAATGGGTTATTACTTTTGACCAATAGGTGGCGCAGTTATCAAATCAATGTGGTGTGTTCAGCGTGAGGTGACAATGACACACACAAATTTTGGTGTCAATATATCAGGGTCATTTTGACATCATGACTCAAATTTTTTGCATTTCTATATACAAACGGTTTCGTCTATTGACACAAAATCCATAACTTTGTGTCAGCACAGTCTGAAGATAATCAGAGTCGATTTTGTTGAAAGTCGGATGAATGGTCGTGGAGGAGTTCGAAAAAGTATGTTTTCAACATAAATCAAAATGTCGGACAGGAAGTTTGGCCAACATAATTGGTATGTATGTTGTTGGCGTGAAACAAGGAATATTTTGAGACAAAAATATTTAAATATCATTAAAAAAATCATTAAAATAAGCTAAGGCAATCAAAAGTTATCAGCATTTTTGTAAATTTCATAATTAATGGTTAATGAATGGTTTATTGCTCTTGACCAATAGGTAGCACTGAATTGATGTGGCATGATCAGTTTGAGGTGACAATGGCACATACAAAGTTTGGTGTAAATATGTTAAAGCTTTGCAGAGATACAGCCTCAGATGCAGTTTCGCATCTTTTGTTAAACAAAAACAGTTTCAAATTCGTGTACAAAATCCACAGCTTTTTGCCAGCATGGTCTGAAAATGATCTGAGCCAAATTTGGTGAAAATCAGACTAACGGTGTAGGAGGAGTTCAAAAAAGTGTTTTCAACATTAATAACAATGGCGGACAGGAAGTTCACCAATTTTGGCATAATTGTATCAATGTTCTCGGCATGATCAAAGGAATATATTGAGACTTAGTCAAATGTTATTTGGCCACAAGGTGGCTCTGCCTCCAAACTTTTTGAGTACCGTTAGGGCATGGTGCCGAAGACATACACAGTTTCGTAATGATACCCCAATGCATTCGTAAAATATTGCATTTTAGGCATGGTCTGAAGACCATTTGTGAACTATCTAGGACGAGTTTACAAAAGTAGGTGTTCATTCAAAGAATTTTTCTCTAGACCTAACGGTTCAAAAGATATTAGCATAAAAAATGAGTAAACATTAGAACAAGTGGTGGCGCTAGAGAGTTAATTAGAAGCTAGAGAGTTAATTAGAGACTTCAAACTTGCTATGGTTAATGTTGAGACTGTCCTCTATCAGTGTGCCAAATTACACAATGGCAACGGATACAATAGAGGCCTTCGCACCTTCTGTGCTTGGCCCCTAATAAATAAAAGATTTTAGGTAGTAACTGCTTGTGTGTGGATTAATCATATATATATATATATAAATAGCTTTTCATCATAAAAAATGTGCAGTTCCTACAGAAATCCTACTTTAGGAAACCCTGACATAATGTCATGTTCACACTTCATGTTGTTAATAACAAAGAATGGGATACATTTTATTTCTTGTTTAATAAATAAGTTGGGTCTACAATTTGTAAGTTGGGTCTTCCAATGATTGAACGTTGACCTCCGTCTTTGTATTGTCTGGTTTGGGTCACACACACAGCAGTTGTACAGTAGGGAAGCTAAAGACAGATGCCAGAGTTGAAGGACACCAGCCCTGGGCAAAGAGACACTTCCGCAAGACACACACGCGTACACAAACACACACATACACACACAGACGATGCATGGTCCGCCTGTGGGGCAGCAGTTGGCAGGGTGGCACAGAGCCTGCTTCCCTTAGGCACACACTGCAGTGCTATTTACACACACACACACACACACACACACGTACGTTTTTACTCAGTCTCCACCTAAACACTGACCTCATCTGCCAGAAAATCCTCTTCTGAACGAATCAAGGTCATATATTTTTATCCCTGCATCTTTAAAATCATCCACCTCAAATACAGAAACAGCAAATACCTAAACATACTCCAAGAAAGAACGTGATCACAGATGCTTCTCGGTACACAAGCTCACTGCAGTCTGAAATTTGTGACCCTGGACCACAAACCAGTCTTAAGTAGCATGGGTATATTTGTAGCAATTGCCACTAATATATTATACGAGTCAAAATTATTAATTTTTATGCCAAAAATCATTAGGATTTTAGAATCAGGTTCCATGAATATATTTTGTAAATTTCGTACCGTTAATACATCAAAACTTAGGTTTTGATTAGTAATATGCATTGCTAAGAACTTCATTTTGACAACTTCAAAGGCAATTTTCTCAGTATTTTGTTTTTTTTACACCCTCAGATTCCAGATTTTCAAAAAGTTGTATCTCGGCCAATTGTCGTATCCTAACAAACCATTCATTAATGTAAAGCTATTTATTCAGCTTTCAGATGATGTATGAATTTCTCAATTCATACATCATCCCAAAAATGAACCCATGGCACATTAATGAGTCCAAATTGTGAATAACGTATTCTTTAATCAGGTGCTGAATCAGCTGATCCAGTTAACCAAGCCAGTCTGAACATTTACTCACAATTGGATTGATTTGATTTAAACCTAACACTTTGTCACATTTGTAGCTTCATGAGAGAAACAATGTCTGATTTACGGAAAAAAAAGAAGAAAGTTTCTTTTAAGTCTTTTTTTCTTCTTCTCTTCTTTTTGAAACTGACTTTAAAAAAGTCTTGATTCTGTTCAGTTCTTAATTTAAACTCTTTGACATATTCAAATGTCCTATTTGTAAATGAAACTTTCTTTATAACCAAATGTTTTCAATGAATCAGTTAATCTGATTCACAGAATCAGTCTTAATGATTCATTCATGAATCTGACTGATTCGGTTCACAAGTCAAACTGTTTTGCACGTTCACGACTTCATCATAACATCTAATATTTTTAATAAATCTGGTGATCTGGTTCAAAAAACGAGTCTGGCTTCATGAATCATACTGGTTTGGATCTCAGGTTCAACTCTGGCACATTCATGAGTCCAATTTGTGAATAATGTATTCTTTCAATCAGATCTTTTCAATGAATCAGTTGATAAAGTTAATCAAACTAGCTGAATATGTAGTCACAAATTGAAATGATTTGGTTTAAATCCAACACTTTGTCACATTTGGGCTTTGTGAGAAGAGAAACAATGTTTGATTTATGGAAGAAAATAAAAAAGTTTTTTTTAAGTCTTTTTCTTCTTCTTTTCTTTTTGAAACTGACTTTAAAAAACAGTCTTGATTCAGTTCAATTCTTAATTTCAACTCTTTGGCACATTCACAAGTTAAAATTTCCAATTAAGACATTCTTTATAATCAAAACTTTTCAATGAATCAGTTAATCTGGTTCACAAAACCAGTCTTAATTCATTCACAAATCTGACTCGATTCACAAATCCAACTCTTTCGCATATTCATGACTTCATCATGACATCTGGTATATTTAATGAATCTGGTGATCTGACTCAAAAAACGACTCTGGGATCATGAAACATATTGGTTTGGATCTTAAATTCAACTCTTTGGCAGATTCATGAGTCCAATTTGTGAATAATGTATTCTTTCAATCAGATCTTTTCAATGAATCAGTTGATCCAGTTACCAAAACCAGTCACAGTTGGATTGATCTGGTTTAAATCTAACACTTCATGAGAGAAGAAACAATGTTTGATTTATGGAAAAAAAGAAAAAAGTTTCTTCTTCTTTTTTCTTCTTCTTTTCTTTTTGAAACTGACTTTAAAAAAAAAAAAGTCTTGATTCAGTTCAGTTCTTAATTTCAACTCTTTGGCACATTCACAAGTTCAAATGTCCAATTCGTGAATAAAACTTTCTTTATAACCAAATGTTTTCAATGAATCAGTTAATCTGGTTCACAAAATCAGTCTTAATGATTCATTCATGAATCTGACTGATTTGGAAATCCAACTCTTTAGCATATTCATGACTTCATCATGACATCTGGTAATTTTATTGAATCTGTTGATCTGGCTCAAAAAACTAGCCTGGATTCATGAATCATACTGGTTTGGATTGCAAGTTCAACTCTTTGGCACATTCACAGTCTAATCACTTTCAATCAGATGTTTTCACTGAAAATCACTGAAATCACTGAATCCAGTTATTCACGTTTATTCACAATTTGGTTCAAAACCAACTCTTTAGCACATTTGTGGCTTCATGAGAGAAGAAACAATGTCTGATTTGTGAAAATGTGTCTTTTGAGTGTCTTTTTGTGAAACTGGCTTAAAAAAAAATAAAGAATCAGATTCAGATTCAGTTCATTTCAATTCAGTTCTTAAGTTCAACTCTTTGGCACATTCACAAGTTCACATTCAATCAGTTGTTTCCAATGAATCAGTCGATTTGCTTAAAAAAAAATACTGATTCATTCACAAATCAGACTGATTTGACTGTCAAGTCTAGCTCTTTTGTACATTCATGAGAGAATAAACATACAATTTGCTGATGAATTATTATTTAGTTTTCTTTTAAAGAGTCAGTTGATCTGGTTCACAAAACCAATCAGAGAGATTCAATCATCACTTGACTCAAACGGGTTTGAAAAACTTTTTTTTTTTTTGAGTAAATGATCATTTTATTTTTTTGTGAGCACAATCCTTAACAAAAGGAGTCTCCTAACCAACTCTCCAACTTTACAACAATCATATAAGTCCAAATTGAACATTTTAAAAATGTACATTAAAGAGCTATTTCCTTTCAGCGTATGTGTCTGCGGGGACTTTAATACAGGATATGAGACACAAGAAGTATTTCTAAAGAGAGAACGCTGCACAAATCTACACGCTGCATTCAGACGCTGCTGTAAAGAGAGAGCAGCGAGAGAAGGAGAGTTTGAAAGAGAGAGCGAGAGTGAGACAACGAGGTAATAACAAATGTCCCATTGTGTGCGGCTGTGCTGTGATTTATGTAAGGTGTGGCTGGATGAGGGAGATAATGCCAAGCGAAATGCTTCATTTCATAAATCTATTCCAAAGGCCTCTGTTCCCCCGCTCTCTCTCTCTCTCTCTACACACACACACACACACACACACACACCTCCGTCTCACCTGCTATTGACATCCAAACAAGTGCTCTCTGTTCACTGCTAAGTAATGATGCAGTATCACAGGAACTAGGGCTCGAGTCGGGCTCTCTGGGGCCACACACACACATATACATAAACAAGGAGGGGAAAGTGAGAAGGGAACTTGTATAAGCAAAAAGCCGCCACATAATCAACAAACACTCAATTACCCAGTGTCCTTTGCTCCCTCTGATATTAATAACACATGCTCTTGGTCTACGCGCACCGCCATAGGCTATTAAACGCGTCGGTGCAAAGGAGAAACAGAACAAACAGGGAAAAATCACAACATGAGAGATGTGGAAATAATTCCAATCTCCATTCCAAGGCTAAATGCAGGTGATCCCGGACGCTGGGCAGGTGGGAAATTAGTTTGCTCCACTGAGACTTCAGGTAATGGAGGCGAATGAGATTCCCACACACACCCCAGCCAACATGAAATAATAATGTCTGGGAAATATAACAGGCTACATTTCCATTTGCTCTGTTTGGAAGTGATGCATCTCCTTTGAGCGGGTCCACCGCACGAGAACTGTGTTTGGGGGTGATGGGTTTTTCTGATGTACAACTGAAGATCAAGGAGAAATTATACAGGAATGAATCTGGATGGAAAACCAACAACAGAAAAAATGTTGTTGTTTTAATCCTATTTTCAGAAGCTTGAGATCAGGGGTTTTATCTTCCTTTTTTCTCTAAATACATGTTGTCATATTTTGTCTCTGAAATCTAGTTGTTTTCTTCACACATGGTGTCATCTGGTTTTTGCGCATGCCAGAAGTAAATCAAGGACTTAACATGATGGACAGCACAGTAAGAAATATTTATAAGCGCAGGAAGTGTCCATTTAAACACCTGCTCCAATGACCTACAGGAGTCCCTGAAGACAGAGACGTTTCTCTGGTGAATATTTGGAAATAAACATTGAAAGCATGGAAGCAAAGCAAGAAAACAAAGGCAAAGAAAAACACAAATCAAAACAAAATCAAGCAAAGTGAAGTGATGCAAATCAAAACAAAGCAAAACAAAACAAAAATAACAAAGAATAAAAATAAAAGTGAAATAAAAGGCAAAGCAAGAAAAGTAAAGTGAAAAAAAATATATATATATGAAGCTAAGCAATACCAAAAACGAAACAAAACAAAAAGCAAAACAAAACAAAAAAAGTGAAAAAAGCAAAATAAACAGAAAGCATCAAAGCTAAGCAATACCAGAAAAAGTCAGGTAAAGCGAAACAAAAAAGCAAAGCAAAAAAAACTAAAATTAAACAAAACAAAATCAAGCAAACTGAAGTGAAGTGAAGCAAAACAAAATAGCAAAGAACAAAAAAAATCTAAAAGCAAAACAAGCAAAGCAAAACAAACAAAAAACAAAACAAAAAAACAGCAAAGCTAAACAATAACAAAAACAAAACAAAGTGATGTGAAGCAAAACAAAACCAAAAAAGCAAAACAAAAAAGTGAAAAAGCGAAACAAAAAGCATCAAAGCAAAGTAATACCAGAACCAAGTCATGTGAAGTAAAACAAAAGACTAAAATGAAAAAGCAAAATAAAATCAAGCAAAGTGAAGTGATGCGAAGCAAAACAACAGAAGAAAACAAACAAAAAAAAAAACAAAGCAAATTAAAAATAGCAAATAACAAAGTGAAACAAAAAGTAAAACAAACAAAAAATAGCAAAGGTAAGCAATACCAAAAACAAAACAAAACAGTGATGTGATCCAAAGCAAAACAAAAAAGTAAAAAAGCAAAACAAAAAAGTGAAAAAGCAAAACAAACAATAAACAAAACAAAAAGCAGCAAAGCTAAGCAATACCAGAGAAAAGTGATGTAAACATAACAAAAAGCAAACCAAAACCACAAAAGAAAAAAAAAAGAACAAAAAGAAAAGTGAAACAAAAAGCAAAACAAACAAAGCAAAACAAAACAAAAAACAGCAAAGCTAAGCAAACACAAAAAACAAAACTAAGTGATGTGAAACAAAACAAAAACAACAAAGAAAACCAAAAAACGAAAAAAAAAAACAATAAACAAACCAAAAAGCATCAAAGCTAAGCAATACCAAAAAAATTATGCAAAGCAAAATAAAGCAAAACAACAACAAAGTAAAGTTAAACAAAACAAAATCAAAGTGTTGCAACACAAAACAACAACAACAACAAAAAACAAAATAGCAAAGAACAAATATAAAAAAGTGAAAAAGCAAAACATGCAAAGCAAAACAAAAAAATATGCAAAACAAAAACGTAAGGTGGAAAAAAGCAAAAAGAATAAACAAAACAAAAACATCAAAGCTAAGCAATAACAGAAAAAAAGTGATGTGAAGCAAAACAAAAAAGCAAAGCAAAGCAACAAAGAAATAATGTTAAACAAAACAACTAACCAAAAAAAAAAAAAAGCAAATCAAAACAAAAGTCAACAAAACAAAACAAAAAACAAAAATAAAGCAAAGCAAAAAGCAAAAAGCAAAACAAACAAAAAGAAAACATAGCAAAGCTAAGCAATACTAAAAAGCAAAACCAAACACCAAAGCACAGAAATGAAGCAATGCAAAAAAAGAAAACAAAAAGCTAAGCAAAAAACAACAGCAAAGCAAAACAAAACAAACAAACAAAAGCAAAACGTGCGCTATCCGGTAAAAAGCAACTGATTCATACTTCTGATGATAGTCATTTTACTGTGCTTTATTATTATCTATATGGTATATTATGTTATTGTAAACAACAACAGTCCTTTCACAAAGAGCAAGTTTTTGCATTGAAAAACATGAGACATAGTGGTGAATAAAAAAAAAAATTTTTTTTTTTTTTTTTATTTATTTATTTTTTTATAGAGATGAACTAATTTTACTAGAAAAGTTTAACTAATTTGAACTTGAGCTTTGTCTTTTTAGAATGCTGCAAAAGACATGATCACAATGGTCAAACATGTCTGTCTGCCTCATGTTTACTTAGAAAAACAATGGAGCAGCAGCGCAGTGGAGTGATAAAGCATGTTGTTTTTGAATGGCCCCAAAGAAAATCCCTGCACCAGCTCTGAGTTCTCCTCGTGAAGTGTCCAGACGGCTGGATCTGTCTCTCTCAGATCTGTCTCAGTGGAGGTGAGCCAGACGCCGTGTCTACAGCAGGGCACAGGAGCGCAGTGGAGACACCTCGCTCTTACTGTCTTTGTCTGAGTGGCGACAGGGTTCGGCCAGAGCCCAGTCACCTGGGATGAGACCAGCCCTGTCCTGAATAGAGCGCTTTCTCGGTTTTCGTCTTTCTTCCACAACAAAACCTCTAGACTGTGTACGACCCTGGAGTGTTACATCATAATACACTGCAAAAATGATTTATTTTTCTAAGTTTTTCTAAGTAAATTAAATAAATATTACTGTAGTACATTTTATTTTTTAAAAAAATGCAATTTCAGTCATGTTCTATATGTCTGTCTCATCTTAATCACAGAAAAATAGTTGTTTTTGTTAAATAAATTAATACTAATTAAAAGAGCTGCATATTTTTAAATATGATTCATTCATGCCTGCTATTTTGTCTCACATTAAGTGCAATGTTTCCACGCAGTCTTGATCTGCAGTGAGTCAGGGCCGGTGAGGTTTCACCTGAGTTTTTGCCGCTGTACCGTACAGAGCTGAGCAGGCACATGAGTGGATAGTCCACATCTAATTACCGTGGCTTAATTAGTATCGGGGCTAAACCTCCACGGGGCACCTGCAATCTTAATTCATATGCTGACAGGGAGGAACAAGTGTTAATGTGCTGTATTTATGTTAATACTCCCAAAGTGTATGTGTGTGTGAGGGTGTGTGTGCTGGTGTGTGAAGTTATTTTGCCGAACCTGAAATGCCTTCCCTCACAATTAAAGCTAATAAAAGACATTAAAGTGTATATCTATGAGCGTATTTGACAAATTTATAAATTGAGAAATAAAACAGAACAAAGAGTAACCAAAATTAAAGAGTTAAACAAAAAAAAGAAAGAAAATGTAATCATATATTGTTCCAAACCCGTAAGACAATTGTTCATCTTCAAAACACAAATGAACACATTTTTAGAGAAACTTGAGATTTTTCTCCCTCCACTGAAAGTCCTTTCCATCAAAACTTTCAATTCCATATGAATAAAGTTGTTTAAAGGTTAAATCACACAATGATTTTTCATTGTTTTATTAACATAAACACATGCTAGATGGACAAGTTTGAGCATAGGGTATGATCACCATGCCTTTACATGTGAAAATAAACTAGAACATCAAAACAAAGCAAAGCAAATCCAAACAAACAAAAAAGGTAAACAAAAAAGGCAAAAACTAAACAAAATAAAACAGCAAAACAAAACAACAAAATGCAAAGCAAAACAAAAATAGCAAAGCAAAGCCAAACAAAAAAACAAAACCAACAAAGTGGGGCAAAATAAAACAATAAAGCAAAGCAAAACAAAACAAAAAAGAAAAGAAAAACTAAATAAAACTAAACAAAAAGCAAAGCAAAACAAAACAGAAACAGCAAAGCAAAGCAAAACAAAAATCAAAGAACAAAAGAAAACATGAACTAAAACAAAACAGCAAAGCAAATCAAAACCAAGAAAGCAAAACAAAACTAAACAAAATTAAATCAAAACAAAAGCAAAACAAAAGCAAAACAAAAATAGCAAAGCAATGTGAGCAAAGCAAAGCAAAAAGCATAGAACAAAACAAAGCAACGTGGGGCAAAATAAAACAGTAAAGTAAAGCAAAGCAAAACAAAACCAAAAAAGTCAAAACCAAACAAGAAAAACTACACAAAACAAAATAAACAAAAAGAAAAGCAAAACAAAAACAGCAAAGCCAAACAAAATCAAAGAACAAAAGAAAATGTGAAGCAAAATAGCAAAGCAAAACCAAAAAAAGCTAAAGCAAAAAAACAAAACTAAACAAAATGCAAAACAAAAAGCAAAGAACAAAACAAAGCAACGTGGGGCAAAATAAAACAATAAAGCAAAGCAAAACCAAAAAAAAAAGTCAAAATCAAACAAGAAAAGCTAAACAAAACAAAATAAACAAAATTAAACAAAGAGAAAAGAAAAGCGCAACAAAAATAGCAAAGCCAAAGAAAATCAAAAAACAAAAGAAAATGTGAAGCAAAACAGGAAAGCAAACCCAAAAAAGCTAAAGCAAAACAAAACAACATAACTAAACAAAATGCAAAACAAAAAGCAAAGAACAAAACAAAGCAACGCAAAGCAAAACACAACAAAAACAAGTGGCAAAACAAAAAGCAAATCAAACAAGCAAAACAAATCACACCTTTTTCATTCCACTGCATTTTTATTTAGACATGCTTGAACATTGTCCATGATCACTTTTTATGATGAACAGATTATGCACAAGAACCACTGAGGTTTGTTCTCATCAAGCAAGTATGTTTAAACCTCTATGCATAAGTGTTCATCAACGTTTATGTTTGAGTAAAAGTCTAAATTAAATCTTTTCATCATATCAAAGCAATCACTTTTACATCTTCGTGAATTTCTTTGTTAAATGGACTTTAAATGGAGAAACAGAAATCTTTAAATCTATCTTCATTTGTGTTTAGAAGATGAACAAAAGTCTTATGGGTTTGGAACGACCCAGTAATCAATGACACAATTTTCATTTTGGGTGAACCGTTCCTTTTAATAATGATTTTTTTAAATTATATTACCCCAAAAAATGAGTAAAGTGTCACTATAATCAGTTGTGAAACTAGCTATGTGCAATACCAAAAGGCCAACATCAAATCATATTGCAACCACAATAAACCTTGAAAAAAAGTGTATGCCTGTTATTTGAAAAAGAAGTTCATGTGGCTTTTCACAACTGTTGTTTTTACAAAATTACCCTTGCACCAATATATTCCACTGGTGAAGATTTTTTTTTCTCAGTTTGCCCTCTTGTTCAGGAAAATTAATGTCTATGTGCAGAATATAATCCATCACGCACTGAAAGCAGAGGTCATTCAGGAAATGATAGCAGGTAAGATTAGGTCTCTACCACAGAGACATTCACACACACACACCGTACACAAACACATGTGTATGAACACACCACAATCCAGGAACTTCCTCACACTCTTTGCCTTGACTTTGCCAAGTGCACAGAGGACAAAACTCTCAAGGTTTCCATGAAGGAGATTCTCACGGACAAAGTCAAATCCCAAACTTTCTCTAAAAACTGTGGCAGTACCATGGTACTTTGATATATACCATTGTACTGAACGATAACCACAACAGTATGTGTATGGTCCTCCAATAGCTTTATTGCCAATTTCACCTGATAGTGTTAAAAACATACCAACGAGACCTGCTCTGACATACGGACATAAGTTATTACGATGAAATTTCCGCAATGTAGATCTGTGCCGCTCACGGGTCTATAGGGAATCAGTAAAGCTATTCAAGGGCAAAGTATTTACACACACGCACACACAGTGGGCTGGTCAATACTGAATCAAAGCGTACTGGGCCACCCCTGCATAGAGATCACACATTAATCCCATGCATTAATTATTGACATTAAATTTAATTTGAAAAGCAAACATACACCAATCCACCGGTCAAATTTTAATAATGCAAACAGGCAATGCAGGGTGTAATCATATTGCTATTGATTAATATACAACAACTAAGGGTAGTCAGGCATACATGATAACCCATAAACATATCAGAGGCTACATCACTGAACGCACTGGATTATGGGTACGACACATGTATGATCCTCTAAATCGTCTATTCTTAGAGACACTGTGCTATGGAGAGCATAGCTACAAACAAAATATTACTGAATGTTACCAATGGTTAGGGTTAAGATTAGGATTTGTTTTAGGGTAACAAACAAAATGTTACTGACAAAATGTTACTGAATGTTACCAATGGTTAGGGTTGAGATTAGGATTTGTTTTAGGGTTACAAACAAAATGTTACTGACAAAATGTTACTGAATGTTACCAATGGTTAGGGTTGAGATTAGGATTTGTTTTAGGGTTACAAACAAAATGTTACTGACAAAATGTTACTGAATGTTACCAATGGTTAGGGTTGAGATTAGAGTTTGTCTTAGGGTTACAAACAAAATGTTACTGACAAAATGTTACTGAATGTTACCAATGGTTAGGGTTGAGATTAGAGTTTGTCTTGGGGTTACAAACAAAATGTTACTGAGTGCTACCAATGGTTAGGGTTAAGATTACAATTTGTTTTAGGGTTACAAACAAAATGTTACTGACAAAATGTTACTGAATGTTACTAATGGTGAGGGTTGAGATTAGGGTTTGTTTTAGGGTTACAGACAAAATGTTACTGAATGTTACCAATAGACAGGGTTAAGATTAGGATTTGTCTTAGGGTAACAAACAAAATGTTAGTTCCAAAATGTTATTGAATGTTACAGATGGTTAGAGTTAAGATTAGGGTTTGTCTTAGGGTTACAAACAAAATGTTACTTCCAAAATGTTACTGAATGTTACCGATGGTAAGGGTTAAGATTAGGGTTTATTTTAGGGTTACAAACAAAATGTTACTGACGTTTAAAATGTTACTGTAAATTAACCGAACAAACACAATGTTAGTAGTAATTATGTGAAGAAACAAAACAAAATACTACTATATTTTTTTGTTCTACTGTTTATTTACATGATTATTAGTAATGGTGTCTTGATTTGTTTGTAACACTGTGACCATTTCATAATTTCTTGTCGGTAACTGTCAGTAATGTTTATTGTTTGTTTACATAGTTTATAACAATTTAATTTATAATTAAATCTACATTTATGATTTTAAAAAATAAACAAAACACAATGTTACAGAGGATTATGCAAACAGTTACTAAATGTTACTGACAATTATGTATTTGCATAACCACATTTCCTGTTTAGTAACATTTATTCTATTGTTCATTTAATCATTTACAACAGTTGTTTAACAGAGACAATGGAAAGTAAAACTAAAAGTAACTGACAATTACGTAATCAAACAATAGAACAAAATGCTACTGGCAATTACATAGGGTGAACAGCAGAACAAACAAAATGTTACCAATGATTATGTAAACAAAACAAACAGAAGAACAAACTGTGATGACAGCGCTGAAAATGAAGCTACTGTATGTCCTATACACAGTCTCCTAAAAATAACTCTATTTATCTAATGTGGGACAGAGGTATGGGCCTGTAAAGAACGCCCTTCAATGAAAAGAGACAGAGATGGAGAGAGTGTGAAAAAGAGCAAGATGGCTGGAGATCATCTTTAACACTTAACAATGACCGGAGCAGAGGCAGTTTACCTTCTGCCACCGGCTGTTATGAATAGAGGCCATCAGTCTGTCGCTCAAGGAGCGAGAGAGGGAGACATCTCAACCCGTTGATTTATGAAAATAATGAAATATGTATGGCTGACAGCTTGAAGGATCACCGTTGAGGTTTTATTCTAATGCACTTGTCCTCTTTGCAAATCACCCATCACCCATGTCAAGTCAAGCTGTTTTTCCACGGCCACGCTGAAAGCCGCCTATAAAGAGGATGGACCACTGGTGGTAGCCATTTTTTAAAAGCCTGATATTGATGTCCATGTAGGTCGAGATTTTGAAACACGAAGGAGGTAGCAACTAAATGCGCTGATCTCTGACTCAGCAAAAGCTCTAGTGTGATAGCACTCATATAAACTAAAACAACCATCATCCATCTATGTTAATCTTGAATCGTGTTTGACTTGTGCTTCTTGAGCGATAAAAGACAGATCCAGCTCTCATCAGTGCCGATAGCCTCATGGTTAGTGTGCTGACATACAGCACAACTGTGCTTGCGGTGACCCGAGTTCGATTCCCGTCTTGAGGTCTTTTGCCTCTCTCCAAGTCAAGTCACCTTTATTTATATAGAGCGTCATACAATACAGGTTGTGCCAAAGCAGCTATACAGTATTAAACAGGAAAACAGTTTGTCAATAATGCAAGTGGACAATAGTAAACACTAAATTTTCCAGTTAAAGTCAGTTCGTCATTGATTAAGTGATGTCATTGTCCATCAAGTTCAGTTCAAATATTATCTTTGCAATCAAGTCTACAAAATCAAGTGCCTGAAACTAAGCAAGTTGATGGTGGCAAGGAACCAAAACTCCATTGGTGACAGACTGTAGAAAAACCTTAGGAAAAACCAGACTCAGGCAGGGGCCAGTTTTCTACCCAGATGAAACCACCCAATGCTTTCCTGTCAGATTCGGTTCTTGACCACCGAAAGCGCTTCTAGCTACGCAAGCTCGATTTCGTGCATTGTTGCCTTCCAAAATGGGCAAAAAAATCTCTCAAACCAGCCTAAGGTGGTTTGCTTTGATGGTTTTAGAGGGGCTTTGGGCATTTGTCAGTCAGTCAGCCAGTCAGTGACTTTAAATATGAAGCTGAACTGTGATTGGTTGCTCTATGTATCAGTCTAGTGGCTTCTTGGCCAGTCCTTGGTCAAGCTGTGAAGCAGTCCAAACCTATTCCCATCAGTCTGAAGATCAGGCTACACCAGACTAGGTTTGGCTGTGGTTCTTGGGTGATAAAAGACAGATCTGGTTCTTGACCCCTCAAAGCACTTGTAGCTACGTAAGCTTGATTTCATGCATTGTTACCTTCCAAAATGGGCAAAAAAACTCTCAAACCAGCCTAAGGTGGTTTACTTTGTTGGATTTGGAGGGGCTTTGGGCATTTGTCAGTCAGTCAGGCTAGTTGGGAAACTAGTCAAACCAGCTAAAACCAGTAAACCACTTTAAACTATCTAGGCCTAAAAAATGGGAAATACTTCGGGAGTTTTGAAGTCATTGTTTGATTGGTTCAAATCTACAGGATGTCCGGGAGATGTGTGTGTCATGTTTTTTAATTGTCCACCTGGAAACAAAGCCGTCGTGATACCAAGTGGAAGAAGAAAACCATTGAGTTTACAATTATGACAATGAGAGCTTATCAAGATCTGGATTTTCAAAAGTATTTGAAGTTCATGGTATACACTTTTGACTTTTGGCAATTGACTTTACATTTTCACGTGCCTAAATATGAAGCTGAACAAAACAAACTGTCATTAGTTGCTCTACATGGTGGTCAGATGGCCTCTTGGACAGTCCTTGGTCAATGGAGTTCAAACCTTCTCCCGTCAATCTGAAGGTCAGACTACACCAGACTAGGCTTGGTTGTGCTTCTTGGGTGATAAAAGATCCAGTTCTTGACCCCCCAAAGTGCTTCTAGCTATGCAAGCTCGATTTCATGCATTGTTGCCTTCCATAATGGACAAAAAACTCTCAAACCAGCCTAAGGTGGTTTGCATGATGGTTTTAGAGGGGTTTTGGGCATTTGACAGTTGGTCAAAGCTAGCTGGGAAACTAGATAAACTAGCTAAGACCAGTAAACCACTTCAGAATGGCTAGGTCTAAAACATGGGAAACACTTCAGGAGTTTTGAAGTCATTGTCTGGTTGGTTGAATTCTACTGGATTTCCAGGACATGTGTGTATAGCGATTTTTAATGGTCCATCTGGAAACAAAGCCGTTGTGACGCCAAGACCCTTCGTGGAAGAAGAAAACCATTGAGTTTACAAATATAACCATGAGTACTTATCAGGATCTGGATTTTCAAAAGTATTTGAAGTTCATGGCATACACTCTTACTCAACTTCACATTTTACATGCCCCTAAATATAAAGCCGAACAAAACTTGGTCAGTTAAAGTTGTGATGGAGTCCAAACCTTCTGCCATCAGTCTGAAGGTCAGGCTACACCAGACTAGGTTTGGCTATGCTTCTTGGATGATAAAAGATCCAGGCTTTGGGCATTTTTCAGTCAGTCAAGGCTAGCTGGGAAACTAGATAAACCAACCAACCAAGACCAGTAAACCACTTTAGACTGGCTAGGTCTAAAAAAAAATGGAAAACTAGGTTTGGCTGGTTTACCACAGAAACAAGGAAGAACAGGAGCAGGACACATTGCAGGTTGGACTCTAATGGCCCCATCCAAACTCTCAAAATTACCTACCATATAGTAGGTGAAAAATAGTATGCGAAAGAATAGTATGTCCGAATCTACAATATTCATAAAAAAGTGTGCAAAAAGTTCCTGCATGACCTACTATTTCTGGCAAGATTCTGCACATTTCAATATCCCATGAGGCAACAGGAGAGAAGAATTGCAGCAAAGTACGCAACTAAGGTTGGTAGATGACAGCACAGGAAATGCAGCATTTCCAGATTCCATTTATACTACATACAACATACTTTTTGTAACAAATAAAGTAATAATCCAAAAAAGTATCTACTAAGAAAGTACATTTCTGGACACAGCCAATGTGTTTGAGAAATTTTGCATCTTTTAGCTTCTCAAGATGATAATTGATGGACTTGCGTGGTGTGGATTACTTATTGGATTATTACAATGTTTTTTTTTTTTTTATCAGTTGTTTGGACTCTCATTCTAACGGCACCCACTCACTGCAGAGGATCCATCGGTGAGTAATGGAATGCTACATTTCTCCAAATCTGATGAGAAACAAATTAATCTACATCTTGGATGGTTAAACCTGAGGTTAAGCACATTTACCGCAGATTTTCATTTATTTATTTATTTTTAACTGCTATGCTTTGACAAAGAACAGGCTAATTTACATGAGTGCCCAAGAAAACAATGGGAGCTTGCTTCATAATAAAGAGATAGACAGCATAAAAAAAGCATGACAACAAAAGATTTCATTTCATATCAGGTTCAAATTCACGAAGCAACAATTCGACCAGTTACATAAATGATCTTTACTTAGCATGGCGTGAGGCCACTTCCTCCGTATCGTTCACGTTAGCAAACAAGCAGTGAAACCACCGGCTTCCCATTCTTTTAATGAAGCGCTCAACATCACCACAGCTGTCTCTCTAATGCACGACATTAGCTAAAGGATCTCTTTAACAAATCAGATTAGGAAAACCTCATATTAAAAGCCTTTCACATAACAAAGCGCCTAAACCCGTATGAAAGCCGCAATATCGCTGCGCGCGGCGGCCCACCTCGCTAGCCGTTAGAGCAAAGTGCTGGCACTGTAATCTAATAGATATCGTATTGCTCGCAGCAGTCCGTTGCGCGGGGAGTGGCGCTCTTTTCAATGGATCCTAAATGGGGGATGAATAGAGTCAGGCATCCTGAAGGACGCCTAAACTTAATTTGAGTGAGTTAAAAGGTTGGAAATGGTATTGAGCTGCTCCGCAGAGGCCAGGGGCGTTAGCGGGGCCGTTTAGCCGGCGTTTCAATGGCTTCTTGTCCTGTTAAAGTCCTCCTCAGACCCAGCTCATTTCTTTTAAAAGCCCGAGCAGCACCTTTAAGGATTATTAAAACAGTGCGGGAGAGCAGGAGGTTAGCGAGCGGAACCGGCGCGCGCCGAGCCTCCGAACGGACCCGTCGCTTTCAGCGTGGCAATGCGGGGATGGACAATCTCTCCAACAGATAATGGTAATGATGATGGGTGCGATAGCTTTGAATCAATACGCCTCTTAAACTGGATCCATTGTTTTGAGATATATTACATCCTCCTGTCAGCTTCTGTAAGGCCCTTCTGAGGGATAATGTACACGGAGATCCCATAGGCCGGAGCGGCAGCATTGTGCTGCGCGTCTCGTTAAATGGTGTAATAACGAGCTGGGCCGAGGGACGCTGAGACTCTCTATGAGAACCGTGATCTTAAGTGGATGATTCAAGCTGAGACACTTCAGCCACAGTCGATAGCGTTCCGACTGCATGTGGCCCACTTTACGACCACAAGGCCTTTCATACGGGGAAATGTACACCAGAAAACACCGGCAGTCAGACTGAGGTTTAGGAAACCATAACAAGCGTTCTGAATGAAAATGAAATGCACCATACAATACAAACGGACTTAGAGAATTTAGAGTCAGAACTACTAATGTTATTACTGAATGATCTAAAAAATGTATATAATCTCATGGTTATTTATTATCAGAGCTGGGTAGTAACTGATTACATGTAATCTGGATTACATCATCAGATTCCAAAAATGAAGTACTTGAAATTAGATTAAATTACATTTTAAAATCAGACTACAGTTACTTTTTTACAGATTACATGATTACATATTATTTACACAATATCAATTAATTATTCATAATTTATTGATTTTCCATAATTCCTCTTTATCATCATTTACATCATTTTCTAAATAGCCTACTGCTTATATACATTTAGAAATCTTCAAGTTTTGTCAGTCATTATTCAGGTGGTAACACAGCATTTGATCACTGATTTAAAAAAAAAAAAAAAATCATTTCAGGTTTAAAAAAATGTTTCAACATTGCATCAACTGCTGTTGAACACATTGATTTTTATTTGAATTATCACTCTGTAGGTTATTTAATCATGTATTTCTATATCTTTGGAAGGCTTTTGTCTTTCAAACATAAAAATGGACAAATTCACACGTTCATTGGTTTTCCGACATTGGTTATGGTCACATCACATGCAAATAATTCATTTTTTCAGTATTTTTTATTTTTATTGATTTAGAAATTATTTCTTATTTCTTTTTTTCATATATATAATTTAAGTCGTTATTAGTTTTTCATTAAACTTATAAACCCCCTGCAGTTTTTTCACAAACACCAGTTTGGGAAACCTTGACATAATATAATGTTTAATGGACTTCATGTTGTTAATAACAAATGGAAAATATTTTCTTACTCTTTGTATTTTTATGTTAATATGGTACAAAATTATCCTATTTAAATCAAAATTATAAATGAGTTAGGTCAAAAGTAATCTAAAAGAAATCAAAAAGTAGTCTGATTATATTACCTAAAATGTGCAATGTATGCATATGTATGTATAATTAATAATGGATTACATTACTAACTACAATTTTTTCTCAACGGATTACTATTTGTAAGTAATCTCCCCAGCTCTGTTTATATATATATATTACCTTATTTTTCCAAGATAAACATTACCTACTTATATTTTGATATATTCGCTTGTTAAGTGATGACATAATGCGTCAAACAAATGCACCAACGAATGCTGTTTCTGAGTCACTTGAGAATACTATCTCAACTGCTGTTTATGAGCACTGTTTGTATATATATGTATATATATATATATATATATATATATATATATATATATATATATATATATATGTGTGTGTGTGTGTGTGCAACTTTCCAAAAATGTAACTGTATTTAGGAAATATTTTTATATATTTGATCACTTATCAAACACTAATATTAAAAATAAATACATATATTTTATAAAAGTGGCAAAAAAAAGTCATGTGGTGCAACCAATATGCAAAAGCATGCTGAAAATAATACATAAAACAGGGAATGTTATTATAGAGAGGAATCCAAAATAATAAATAGTTAAAGTAGAAGTCCACTTCCAGAACAAAAATTGACAGATAATGTACTCACCCCCTTGTCATCCAAGAAGTTCATGTCTTTCTTTCTTCAGCCGTAAAGAAATTATGTTTTTGAGGAAAACATTTTAGGATTTTTCTCCATATAGTGGACTTCTATGGTGCCCTGATTTTGGACTTCCAAAATGTAGTTTAAATGCGGCTTCAAACGAAATGCAGTTGCAAACAATCCCAGCTGAGAAAGAAGGGTCTTATCTAGCAAAATGATTAATTAAATGACGGTTATTTTCATAAAAATAATACAATTTATATACTTTTTAATGTCAAACATTCGTCTTGTCTTACTCTGCCTGAACTGTTTTTTTTTCCGGTTCATGACAGTTAGTGTATGTCGAAAAACTCCCATCTCATGTTCTCCCTCAACTTTAAAATCGCCTTATATCACTGTTTTACCTTTTTTTGTTAAGGGTGTTTGATCTTCTTTGCATGTTCACTTTGCATAGACTGGGTCGGTACTTCTGCAGCGATGTAGGATGATTTTGAAATGATTTTTGAAGTTGAGGGAAAAAATACAATTGGGAGTTTTTCGACATACCCTAACTGTCTTGAGCCAGAATACACAGAGTTCAGGCAGAGTAAGACGAGTGTTTGAGATTAAAAAGTATTTAAATTGTTTTTTTTTTTTTTATGAAAATAACCGATCGTTTCGCTAGATAAGACCCTTATCCTCAAACCCTTATCTCAAAAATGGGGCACCATATCAGTCCATTATATGGAGAAAAATCCTGAAATGTTTTCCTCAAAAAACATAATTTCTTTACGACTGAAGAAAGAAAGACAAGAGGTGAGTACATCAGTTTTTGTTCTGGAAGTGGACTTCTCCTATAATACATAACTATTTTATATGGTAGAAAAAATGACATATGACTGTGCAAGTTCAACAAAATGAACATTTTAATTATTAAGGGATCCTCTATAATAACTTTTATTTTCTGCACATTTCTGGACTATTGGTCTAAACCCATTTTAATTTCTAAATTAAAACCATGCTCATCACAGAAAAGGTGTGTTCAAGCCATTGTATGTATGAACCCGTTTCCATAACTCCTTTTAGACATGTTGAATTTAGTGAGCAAAATTCAGAAGTTACTGTGCCAAAACATGATACAGACCCAAACTTAATGTGTAGAAAAGACCTCTTCATCTTTCCTATGGCTTTAGTGCAAGACGAGACCCTGAGCTCTCTGTGATTCATTATGGTAATGCAGGAAACTGCGCCTCTCTATTGCAAAATGCAAAACTCTCCTATTCCTTTAATTTATTATTTACAAGTACTTTTCTAATTACCGAAGTGCTTGTATAGCTTTTGTACGTCAGACGTGTTTTAATAACCACTTCAAATGTGTTTTCAAATATAGCTCGACTGCATAAATGAAGTATACAAAACGTGGAGAAAAAAAAAAAAAAAAAAAAAAAAAAAAAAAACGAGGCGATCTTTCCTTCGCTTAGTTATTTAGCAGGACTTCCTCAGCTCACGCATAAAGAGTATCTACTTCTGCTTCAAATAGACTGTCAGCGTGTGGATTTATGAAGAGCGGCTACTTTGTATGCCAGCGGTGCAGCATCAGACCAGAGCTCTGAGAAAATTCACACATTTTTATAGATTGAATAATGGCCAGCATAAAAACGGTTTCATAGCAGGATAAATCATATGTCAAAATACAACCCATGTAACATCATGTAATTTAGCCTATGAGAATTACGTGCGTACTTTTCGACTAAAGACTCGCCCTCTCCGCATCTGCGGATAAATGTGGAACTTAATCGCGTACATGATAATTTATTAGGAGATTTAAAATATTCATAAATATTGAATTAATCATTTATAATAGATCTTTATATTAACGGGTGTCTTTGAAGTTTTAGATGTACAAGATCTTCCCCATAGAAAACGTCCCCCGTGGACATTTTAAATTTACTTTGACATCATCTCGGCGGCGGATGTTTTATGAATATTCAAATGTACGGACACGCTTAAACAAAAGGAGGGAAAGACCCAGAGTGACTTATTCCTCGTGCAGAAGAAAGGCCGTCGTAATGGCTGCGTGTCGCACGACTTTTATTCATTCGCTTACATATTTTACTTTTTATGGTGCATAATCGTTTAAAGGGATTTTCTTTCTTCTTCTCTGTCTGAGTTTGAATTTGGTCCCAGGTGACTCTACATCATTACCAGAAAAAATCTCTATGCATTTATTCATCTGTTTGCTGGATTGAGGACATACAGAGCTAGTTTGTCCAGACAAGGACATAATTGCTGATGAAACATGTCCAGCACTTTAAAGAAGATTTCCCCGGTGAGATCAGAAAGAAACATCAGACGGAATAATTCAACGGTACAAACATTTCAGTCTCATTAAGCAGGAGATGGATGGAAATGCAAAGTCAATGGCCAAACAACTCAGCGTGAACCGGTTGAACGGAAGTGCAAAAGGTCTGAAAAACTCCAACATGTGGAAAAATAGAATTTGTTTCAGTAGAACACAAAAGGAGATATTTAGTAGAATGTTCATGCTGCTCTTTTCCACACAATGGGCCTCATTCATAATACATGAGCAGAATGAATTTGCGTAAATCATTCGTGAAGCCATTCAAACTAATGATGCTACATTGTGATGTACTACCATAATAATCTCTCACAAGTTTGTTTGCTCTGTCTTTTTTCTTTTTTTTGTAGCTGAGAATTGATACCCAGCCACCCAATCAATGGAGGAGGGGCGGACAAACACTACACTCACCAACCATCCTACTTGTACAACAACTCAGCGTGAACCAGTTGAATGAAAGTGCAAAAGGTCTTAAAAAGTCCAACATGTGAAAAAATAGAATTTGTTTCAGTAGAACACAAAAGGAGATATTTAGTAGAATGTTCATGCTGCTCTTTTCCACACAATGGGCCTCATTCATAATACATGAGCAGAATGAATTTGCGTAAATCATTCGTGAAGCCATTCAAACTAATGACGCTAAATTGTGATGCACTACCATAATAATATTTCACAAGTTTGTTTGCTCTGTCCCTTTTTTTTTTTTTTTTTTTTTTTTTGTAGCTGAGAATTGATACCCAGCCACCCAATCAATGGAGGAGGGGCGGGACAAATACTACACTCACCAACCATCCTACTTGTACAACAACTCAGCGTGAACCAGTTGAATGAAAGTGCAAAAGGTCTTAAAAAGTCCAACATGTGGAAATATAGAATTTGTTTTAGTAGAACACAAAAGGAGAAATTTAGTAGAATTTTCATGCTGCTCTTTTCCATACAATGGGCCTCATTCACAATACATGAGCAGAATGAATTTGTGTAAATCATTCATAAAGCCATTCAAACTAATGATGCTAAATTGTGATGCACTACCATAATAATATTTCACAAGTTCGTTTGCCCTGTCTTTTTTTTTTTTTTAACTAAGAATTGATACCCAGCCACCCAATCAATGGAGGAGGGGCGGACAAACACTACACTCACCAACCATCCTACTTGTACAACAACTGAATAACAATGGAGAAGTTAATGTTGCTGGTTACTGGTTACAACATTTATATTCAGTAATATTGTTTAAAATGAGATACTAGTAATACATTACTGCCATGGATATTCCAAATCACAGTAACCAAAGCGTCTCAGTTGTAAAAAATGTGCCACCAAAGCATTTTCAAGCTTCGTTTTAAGAAGAGCACCTGGCATTTTTTCAGCTGGCTAAAAACGCTTGGTGGACACACATTAACTGAATATTTATTGTTAGGCATATGGCTTTTTTTGCATTTATGAAATACTGGAGCCAAACCTGAGAAGGTAGTCCAGAACATTCCACTGCGCTACTGAACAGTGTTGGGGAAAGTTCTTTTAAAAGTAATGCATTACAATATTGTGTTAATTCTTTAAAAAAGTAACTAATTACGTTACATAGTTACTTTTCATGGAAAATAATGTGTTAGCATTACTTTTAAATCTGGGTAGGGCTTACATGTTTTTTAATATAAAAAGTGAAATAAATAAGCCTCATGCTGAAGGAAAAGTAAATTAACGTCTGTACAGTAGAACGCAGGAGAAGAAAGTTCAGCAATAAATCCTCTTCAGCAATAAAAAATGAAGCACAAATGTTAGTTTGTCTAAAGTCATTGTTGCTTATTAGTACAGTTTAACTTGCTAATCAAAGATCAGCAGCAAAGACATTGTTTAATAAAATAGGATTAAATACATAAAGACATTGGTGTTATTTAACATCAGGGCTCCGAACCGGTTCAAGGAATGAAAACGAATGAAATTTTGACTGGAACAGAACCAGAACCAGAAACGAAATCAAATTTTATCATTCCGAACAGAATCAAAAATTTGACATGCCCATTAACCGGTTAATAACGTTATTTCATCATTCTATTTAATATTTGAAATTTGCTGTCAGCCAATGAAGAATTTTAAGTTTTTAATCAAGCAAAATTTTAATCAAGAATGCAGTGCTTCTGTGAACGGAGAAAACAGAATTAAACTATAGACTTACATGAAAAGGAATATATAGGCCTATACACTAAATATTCCACTTGACAGATTAATTCCATCATTGACAGATTAACAAAAAAAAAAAAAATCTGCTGAGTTTCAGTTTAAGGTGACGTGATCAAAACTAGATCGATAATGAAAACGAGATGGCAGAAAGTCGGCTAGTTTTCTTTATTTTGCAAAAGCTTATAGTTTTGAATGATGTCTTGCTTCTATCTGTACGACCTATCAGCGTTGGTATGAGCATCGTTCCAGCGCCTCACACGTTTATAGACGCAATGTATTTTTGCGACATTGCAGCTTGTTCATTATCAAAATAAAATACAGTTAAAGAAACATGGAAAAAGTTACACTGCTCCGTTGAACATTCGGTTGCATTCAGATTTAATTACTGCAGGTTTGCATCATATTTTGAGTTTGCATTTCACTTACGAAATGCAATGTTTTTTTTTTTTTTTTTTTTTTTTTTTTTGGGAGTGAGATGAATTAATGCATGTTCACATTTAGTCCAGAACTACAGTAACATCATGTTCACACAGCGCACATAACACCTCTGTACTTCCGGTTTCTTTCAACATGGAGACAGGAGAGCTGTCAGTCAATAAATGGGAAAGCAAAGTAACTGATGTTTCTCATTTGAAAAAGTAACTCAGATATTTTCTTGTAAATTGAAAAAGTAATGCATTACTTTACTAGTTACTTAAAAAGTAATCTGATTACGTAGCTCGTGTTACTTGCAATGCAATACACTGCTCCTGGACATGTAACTTACGTAACTGTAATTCACAGATGGGGATTACGCTAATTGTGACACATATTTACAAATGATCAAGTCTGATGTTTACGAAGCGTTTGTAAATCCAGAGGAGAGTTTTCAGGAAAGCACAAATTGCTTTGAATTTACTCATATATTTACACAGGTTTCATGAATGAGTAACCACTACTTGTGCAGTGACCAAAGTCTATTCATCCTCCAAAAGTATCATAAAAGTAGTTCATACGACTTATTTCCAAGACATTCAGAAGTTTATATAGGGTGTCCACACAATCTTTTTTCATTAACTTAATTTGCATCAGCAAATCAAAAAAAAAAAAACTACTTTGGAAACACTTTGGCTACATTCACACTGTGAGGCTTAGTGCTCAATTCTGATTTTTGATCAGATTGGATTTATTTTTTGCTGTTCACACTGTTGTTTTAAATGTGGCCAATATCAGATTTCTACTGAGAACACATCATGGTTCTGAACTGACCCACATGTGCAAAAAACAAAACAAAACAAAACAAAAAAAACAAACAAAAAACAACAACAACAGGGTTGCCAGGTTTTCATAAAAAAAATCCACCCAACTGTTTCTCAAAACTATTCCAGAACTAGCCCAATTTTTTTTTTTTTTTTTTTTGGGGGGGTAAATATCGCATTTGTGGGGTCACTTCAACCCATGAAGCTAAAAAACAAACAAAAAAAAAACCCTGTGGCAACAGTGAAAAAGTAGCCTAATTTTGCAGGAAAACTGTGAACTTGGCAACACTTGCGCCGTCATACGGAAGTAAACACGGAGGACATAAAGCAAGCGATTATGTGTTTATTTGTAGTGTGATCTGCTGCAGAAGCCAGTGAAATTATGCACATGCAATATGAAAAATAAAGACAAGGATGTAACAAAATATGATATGAGCTGTCATGTTTTGCTTGTCACTGTAATACTTATGAGTTCTGACACATTACTGTACTTCCGCTGACTACCATTTGCAACTGTCTTGATAACTATCGGTATGTAAAATCTTTGACTCCCATGAGTGCAGAATTGTGCCAAATGTTGATCTAGAGTGACACAAAAGTTGCATGAATTGCCAATATGACTGTTCAGACTGTGGTTGCACTGCAAAACATCAGATCTGAGTCACATGTGGGAAAAAAAAAAAAAAAATCGGATTTGGGCCACATTTGCCTGCAGCGTGAACGTAGCCAAATTTGTGTAGAGAAAAATGGCTTTAACGCAAAAAAAAAAAAGTGTCACATGACAGAATGAATTATGCGTCCATATCCTTAGTGTTGTTCCCATTATAGCGCATTTTCTCAGTAAACTTAGAATATATATTTTCTAATGTATCAAGAGTTTTTTTGGTTTTATGATCTCCATGTTGCACATTAAAGGTGAATGAGCCATTTTGGTACAATCATATTTCCTAATTTAATAATAATAAATTTGCTGAGTAAACAAATAACAAATAAAAATTTGTCGAGTCAACTTAAAATAATTTGTTACCCAGCTGCCTTAAAATTTTAAGTTCAGTCAACTCAAATAAGTTCAGTCAACTTGAAATGTTAAGTTGTACTAAGTGACAACTTAGATACTTGAACTGACAAAACTAAACATTTGGTTTGTTAAACTTAAAAGCTGGGTTTGTTATCAAGCTTATGTTATCAAGTCTTAAAATTTTACGTTGAATCAACTCAAATACCCAAGTCGTAGCTGTCGTAGTCGTACCCAAGCTGACTAAACTTTTTTTTTTTTTTTTTTTTTTTTGAGTCGACTGAACTTAAAATTTTAAGGCAGCCAGGTAACACATTATTTTAAGTTGATTCAACAACATTGCTGGCAAATTTCAGTTGTCTGTTTTTATTTAAAAAAAATGTGAAATGCAAAAGATACAGAATTTAGATATACACACAATTCTGTATAGAAGAGGCTAAAATGCAGATTTCTCTTCCGAAAAGACAAAATTCATGCAACAATAAATGAGTTTTCATCCACAATTTTCACTGTACAGTTATCAACACAGAAATTTGTTTAAACAAACAAACAAAAAAAAACTTTGCAAAATCTGCAGTCGCCAGGTCGTTGTCTTTTTAATGGTAAAATGGTGTACATGACTTTGTCATCTTTTAAAAATAAATAAATAAATAAATAAATTTGTTGCATTGTGTTTCACTAACATTGAATGAAAAACTACTGTTGACACTTGCAAATTGTTTGCGATAATTAGCATTTGTAGCATCAGCTAAATCAGTAAACAAACATACAAAAAAAAACACCTGCCTATAAAGTTTTTTTTTTTTTTAAGAATAGTGTATTCATGCACACAATGTTTAATGTCAAAATGCCAATTTGACAGAGACAGGGACAAAAAGTGGATTATGGCGTTATTTATAAGGCAATCAGTTCATTTACATATAAAAGTCTTAAAGGTATAGTAGTAAAAACGGCATTAAATTTTAGGACTCAATAAGATTTAACACATTTTAGCAGTTGCAAGAAAGCTTGAATAGCTGAACTTCGGGGGAAATAAATAAATAAAGCACTTGTGTAGAACACAACACTCCATCCATACATCTTCACCTTGTCAATCTGGGAAGTCCAACAATGAACTTCAACAGATTCAGCCTCCATAAATGATAACAATGGAAAGAAAAATAGTCCTCTGTCACTTGTGTAATGTATTCTCCATTTAGCATACAGCCAGTGCGGGACTAGCATCTCCATCACGCGTCTGTAGCGTTCGCGGGAGGGTAGAGCGAGTGTCGGAGCGCTCAGGGCACTTCCTGAAGGACGCGACGATTCATCATAAAGCTCTCTGATGGATCACACACACATTCAGAATGAAAAGGCCCAAGTCACAAAACAAAAGCGGTATATTGTGGAAGCGTCTGCCCCACGCTCTTAATCACACTGAAGAACTTCTGTTAGATTTTTTTCGAGTCCGAACGCTCCGTTTGATTGATTGATGATGTAACAGCTCGGCTTTGGAGAGGGACACGCGTATTGTGGAAACCTAATAAGACGGAGACTGGTTTTACATGTGAGGTGATGAATCTCTTTATCAGTGGAAGGTCATCCTTCACCACGCAGAAGATCCTGAGGTGCGTTAAGATATGCATCAGGCCCGTTGCATCACCTCGTAAAAACAGACATCAAAAGAGCAAGAAAAGAAGCTCAAAAGAGCTTCGATACGCTTCCTCAGCACTTCAACAGAGCAGAGAACACTGACCGCCACGTTTAATCACTTCCTGTCAGAACGTCTCGACGTGAGCTCTAACTATTTGCATTTACAATTAAAAACAGGAATTTCTCTGGATTCTGTGGTTCACATTTGTCAACAGGTGTGTGCAATCATTTTCTCAATGTATAGACATCAACTAATCAACTAAGAATTAGTTAATGTCTAAGAATTGAGGTTAAATTTAGTTAAGATTTAAATTAAGATTTTTTTTTTTCCCTCTAAGATGTGTTTCTCTTAATACTACTACTACTACTACTACTAATAATAATAATAATAAACAATAACAACAACAACAACAATAATAATAATAATAATAATAATAATAATAATAAATTTAACTCCTTCCTAATTTTTTCTTCCCATTTTTCTCTCTCCAAGATTTATTTCTCTAAATTTTTAATTAACAACAACAACAACAACAACAACAACAACAACAATTAAATTTCTTCCTAAGTGTTTTTTTAATCTTCCAATTTTTTCTCTCCAAAATGTATTTTTTTAATTGTTAAATATTATTATTATTATTAATAATTCATTAATTAATGAAAATTAAGATACATAAATCTTTGAGAGAGAAAAATGGAGAGAAATAAAAAAATGGGAAACAAAAAAGCCACTTATGAAGGAATTGTATTATTATTAATAATAATAATAATAATAATAATAATAATAATAATAATAATAATAATAATAATAATAATTCCTTCCTAAGTGGCTTTTTGTCTTATTTATTTTTCTCCATTTTTCTCTCTCCAATATTTATTTTTTATTTTTAATTATTTTAATTAATTAATTAATAATAACAATAATAATAATAATAATAGAATTTCTTCCTAAGTTTTTCTTTTTCATTTTTCATTTCATTTTTCATATTTCATTTATTTCTCTTAATTGTTAAAAAGTATTATTATTATTATTATTATTATTATTATTATTATTATGACTATTATTATTATAATTAACAACAACAACAACAACAACAACAACAATAATAATAATAATAATAATAATAATAATAATAATAAAATTTCTTCCTAAGTGGCTCCCCATTATTTCTCTCCATTTTTCTCTCTCTGGGATTTTTTTTATGTTTAATTAATAAATGAATAATAATAATAATAATAATAATAATAATAATAATAATAATAATAATAATAACAACACTTTATTATTATTATTATTATTATTATTATTTAATGCTTTCCTAAGTGGACTTTTTTTTGTCTCCCAATGTTTTTTTTTTCCTCTCCATTTTCTCTCTACAAGATTTGTTTCTCTTAATTTTCATAAATAAATAAAAAAATAAATAAAGTTAGTTGTTTTTTTCTCTATACCAGAATGGAGCCAGGCTTGAACAATGTGCAATTACAAGTACTGTACTATTTATTCATTCATTCACTCATTCATTAGTTGTCAAGTTCACGTTCATAAGCATCTTGCAGTATGACAATGCTTTTTTTTTTTAATTTGGTTTTAGTTCATTATTATTATAATGTAACCTAAACCAATGCATAAACAGCTGTTCGACTGTTGACAAACAGCACAGCTATTATACAGTTAAATGCTTATTTAATATTTTTTAAATAAGCAAATAGGGTCAGTTTTGGATTTGATGGCATTAAGTCATTGTAATGACAAGCAAACATAAAATGTAAGTCACTGAAATGACCACAGCAGTCTTTCTGGTAACGTCTGCTGTGACTAGTAAAGGTGAAATAGAGTGATGAAAAGATCATGGAGGCGGAGGATAGAGGGGAAGGTAGTGTCCAGGTGAAAAATGAGGATGTCAACCTGGTGTTGCAAGGTTAGCACACACTCTAATGGAGAGGGGCGTCTGAGAGGTGAGAACTGAACCGTAGACCTCAACCGAAAACACACACATAACCGCATGTGCACATAAGACTGGGGATCTGTATGGATTTTACCATTAGATTTGATTCAGATTCAGATCAACAGGTCTTATTTTAGATTATATAATCAACCAGTCTTTAGTATACTTGTTCACACACATGCTCACATAACTTTTTAGTGCAGTGAAGCTTTGATACTTCACAAACAGCACTCGCCACATTTTCTGTCATGTTTCAGTCACTGCACTTCTGGATACAGCAACAGTTGGATTATCGTGCTCGTGAACAAAAGTGGAAACTGCCTGATTTACATTGCGTATCCCATCAGTTACAAAAGAGACGTGTCCAGAGGCACTTGGTGGCACAGACTATTTCACTGACGCAAAAGAAAAGATTCAAAAGCGGCCCTCAGGGTGCTCAGACAGCAACACACACATAATACTGCTTGACAACATCATGATAAGAGAAGTGAGAACAAAAAAAAGGAGAAAGACATGTATCAGTCCTGCAAATGGACTTCAGCCCTTTGCACTTTGTTTTCCATTTTGTTTTCCCAAATTTTGTGTGATTCAAAAGTCCTGATGTCAAAATGAAGCAAAAAAGATTAATAGAATGAAACCTTAAGTAAATTTCTCATAATAATTTTTTACCACGAGTTTTAAAATATTAATAACAGCTTAAAAAAAATGCATCCAAATCATGTGGTGTGAAATAAAGAACAAAGGAAAAAAAACAGAATAAACAGAACAAAACCAAAAAAAGAAAACTAATAAAAAACTAATAAAACAGAACAGAACAAAACAAAAACAAAGTAAAAAAAGAACAAAAGAAAACTAAAATAAAACAACAACACAAAAACAACATAAAACAAAAAAAAAACAAATAAGAAAAAAAAAAACAGAACAGAACCAAAAACAAAATAAAACAAAACAACAAAACAAAAACATAAAACAAAAAACAAATAAAACAAAACTACAGAACAAAACAAAAATAGAATGAAACATAACAGAACAAAAACAAAACAAAACATCAGAACAGAACAGAACAAATCAACAGAAAAACAGCATCGCAAAA
Source organism: Labeo rohita (assembly GCF_022985175.1). Classification (NCBI taxonomy): domain Eukaryota; kingdom Metazoa; phylum Chordata; class Actinopteri; order Cypriniformes; family Cyprinidae; genus Labeo; species Labeo rohita. The sequence continues at coordinate 2,093,167 of NC_066893.1, forward strand.
CAAAAACAAAAAGCAGAACAAAAAACAGCAGAACAAAACATAAAGTAAAAAAATAAACAAACAAACAAAAAACAAAACAGATAACAACAAGGTCATTAAGTCTTGCCATGTGGTGGTCTATCGTATACTGTGCAATAGTTATAAATTAATAATTCATGACAACTGTAATAAACACACACACAAAACATGAAACCAGCATGAATACAATTTTCAAGAACTGTTACAAAGTCAAAATGCTGCACCATCTGTCCACAGATGGCTCACAGATGTAGATATGAGAGAAACTGGTGCACTGATGGATTCTGGGAGATTGAGATGTGTATACGTCCTCTAGTGTAGATGAACTGGAGAAGAAGAGCTCTAGCGTTAAAACTCCTCCTCTACTGTCAGCGTGTCAAAGCTCATGAGGACCGCATTCATCATATCACCGGCACGTATGAAGGATTTCCATCTGAGACGCTGCTACAATCCCCAACTTGCTCATCGCTAATACGCATCTCTCCGTTCTCCACTTTCTCAGTTCTTTCCCTGTCTTTGTCAACCTTACTGACAGAAAAACAAAAGCGGACACATTTCTTCTGCGTTCTGAAATATTCAGTACCTTCAGACTCGCAATTTGCCGCACGACCTCGAAGTCTGACCCAAAGAAATGCGGTTTTGAACGAGACAGCCGAATCTGTTTGACAAACATGAATATCTGGAGGTTATTCCGAGACACAGAGAGGGCCGGTTTGATTTCACCCGATAGACCCGCGGAGAAACGGTTCCCCGTCTTACAATCTTTCTCGGGGGTAAAGGGTAAGGGATACGTGCACCTTTGTGATGGCTAGGACGAGGTTAGGACGCGGGATTGCGCGGGTTGCCGGAGCAGAGGGGTTAATAGTCCAGTGAAGACATGGCTGGCACCAGTGAGTTGCACTAATACACTTGGCAGCCAATTCAGTGTCAAAGCGTAATTCCCTGAGGGCTGGAAGGACACTACGTAATCTGTATTCAGCCCTGACATTGTCCACATCTGATACGGAACATTAGCTGCTAACTCCCTCTATAGACTAGTGTCCTTCAGTTTATATTACTTTATGTTAATAGAAAAAAATTACATACAACATCATTTGTCATAGTTACGGCAGCCAGTGGATGGCTGATTTAAATGCATGTGTTTACTGTTAGGGGAGGGACGGGAGTTGTCTCTTTTGGCCTTATTGATCTTTGATCCATTCTCAACCTCCCCTGCCCTGAACTGTTTTATTTAGCCTTTGGTGACAGGCAGCTTTTAGAGCTGAACTCTGTCTGGACAGGCTATTGAAAGCAGGGGCACTTGACGACAGCGTAAGCTGCCTGAAACCGCCAGACTGAAAGAGTTGTTGATGGTCAGCACTTGCCCGAGCGAACACTGCTGTCGGAGCCATGGTCTAGCAGTAGACGCAAGTTCTGTGATGCTCATGCTTGCTTTAAGTTGGTACCTGTTGTGTGACACTCACTGATCTTATTCTACCTTACTTTTTTTCAAAATTATCTGGTTCAGTCCTTTCTTTAAGATTCATTTAGTCGAGTAATGACAAGAAGCGAAGCTGGGACTGGAACTCGGGACACCCAGAGCACAACAATACTATATATTGGTGTACTGCCCACAAGTCTTTCAGCGCAGACATAATCTGCTTCAATCCTCGGCTGAGCCAGCAGGACTTTCTGTATGAAGTTGGCATATTTTCACCATAGGTTTGCTTCAGTTTGCCCTACAATCCAAACGCAAACTGGAGACACTGAATAAATCACTGGTGGGATGACGTTTTTGTAGGCCAAAACCCAGAAACTAGCATTTTAGGAGTTCTGGTTCCATCATCCCAATGTAAATGGGAGTTTTGAATAAATGAAAGGATTGATGAATGGATGGGAGACATTAATTAATTGATGGATGGATGGATGGATGGATGGATGGATGGATGGGAAACATTAATTGGATGGATGGATGGAAGTCTTGATAAATGAAAGATTGATAAATGGATGGATGAATGAATGAATGAATGAATGAATGAATGGGAAACATTAATTAATTGATGGATTGACGGATGGATGGATGGATGGATGGACGGAAGGATGGAAGGATTGACAAATGGATAGATGGATGGATGGGAAACATGAATTAATTGGATAGATGGATGGATGGATGGATGGATGGATGGATGGGAAACATTAATCAATTGGATGGACTGACGAATGGATGGATGGATGGATGGAAGGATGGAAGGATTGACAAATGGATGGATGGATGGGAAACATGAATTAATTGGATGGATGGATGGATGGATGGATGGATGGATGGATGGATGGACGGAAGGATGGAAGGATTGACAAATGGATGGATGGATGGATGGATGGGAAACATTGACAAATGGATGGATGGATAGATGGATGGATGGATGGATGGATGGATGGACGGAAGGATGGAAGGATTGACAAATGGATGGATGGATGGATGGCAAACATGAATTAATTGGATAGATGGATGGATGGATGGATGGATGGATGGGAAACATTAATCAATTGGATGGACTGACGAATGGATGGATGGATGGATGGATGGATGGAAGGATGGAAGGATTGACAAATGGATGGATGGATGGGAAACATGAATTATGGATTGGATGGATGGATGGATGGATGGATGGAATGGGATGGAAGGATTGACAAATGGATGGATGGATGGGAATGGATGGACATTAATCAATGGATGGATGGATTGGGAAACGAATTAATTGGATAGATGGATGGATGGATGGATGGATGGGAAGGATGGATGGATGGATGGATGGACGGAAGGATGGAAATTGACAAATGGATGGATGGATGGATGGGAAACATGAATTAATTGGATAGATGGATGGATGGATGGATGGATGGATGGGAAACATTAATCAATTGGATGGACTGACGAATGGATGGATGGATGGATGGATGGAAGGATGGAAGGATTGACAAATGGATGGATGGATGGGAAACATGAATTAATTGGATGGATGGATGGATGGATGGATGGATGGGAAACATTAATCAATTGGATGGATTGACGGATGGATGGATGGATGGATGGATGGATGGACGGAAGGATGGAAGGATTGACAAATGGATGGATGGATGGATGGGAAACATGAATTAATTGGATAGATGGATGGATGGATGGATGGATGGGAAACATTAATCAATTGGATGGACTGACGAATGGATGGATGGATGGATGGAAGGATGGAAGGATTGACAAATGGATGGATGGATGGGAAACATGAATTAATTGGATGGATGGATGGATGGATGGATGGATGGATGGGTGGATGGGAAACATTAATTGGATGGATGGATGGACGGATGGGAGACATGAATTAATTGAATGGATGGATGGGTTCATAATGAGAGCTTTTGATTGCAGATTTTGAGATCTACTCTGAAACTCTAGAACAGTGGTCCTAACCCTGGTTCTAGTGTATCCCCAGTATTTTCTATGGTTCCATAATCAAACTCAACTGGATCTACTCATCAGCCTGTTAGTAGTGACTCCAAGACCTAAAATGGGTGCATCAGATAAGAGTTATGTACAAAACATGTACTGTCGTAGGTACTCCAGGACCGGGGTTGGGGATGACTGATATCTTTTTGTTTTCTTAGGAGAAAAATATGAGAAACTGGAGACTTAAAAGCTAATTTCACTGCTGTCTATGACAGGGGTATCTAAACCTTCTCCTGGGCCACTGTTCTGCAGAGCTTAGCTCCAACACCAATTAAACACACCAAATCAGTTCAAGATCTTCGGAAACGTCCAGGCAAGTGAGCTTGTTGGAGAAAGAATCCTGCAGAGTTTAGCTCCAACTCTAACTGAACACACCTGAACCAGCTAATCAAGGTCTTACTAGGAATGCTAGAAACTTCCAGGCAGGTGTGTTGAGGCAGCTTGGAGCTAAACTCTGCAGGACACCAGCCCTCCAGGACCAAGTTTGCAGGCCTCAGATCTACACAATATCAGCCCTCCAGGGTGCAGGACTGGACACCTCTGGTCAAGGAGAAACTAGACCAGGGGTCTAGATATTAAGGAGACTTCACCCGTGACTTCTTTATAGGTTTTCTTTCAATTGCAAATCCTTTTGATGTGCTCACTATTTGGAGTTATGTCTTCTACAGTGTATCTTTCTCTTCAGATCCGACTGGGGGATAAAATATGGCCCACTTTCTCCTGTCAGTGGGTTTCTATTGGTCTGCAGGTCATTTTGCTGTCTAAGACCCAGACAAACACCCTCTTGACTTAACGTTCGTTTCGATCGACCCGACTCTCTCACTCATAAGACACACATCCGTCTCCGGTGTCACACTCGTGAACCCAGACGACCTTTAACCCCCACTTCCTCAAAGCATCAGGGCGATGCCACTAAAGGAGACAGACAGGTTAGTCAGATAGCAATCTGTGTGATCAATATCGTCTACAAACCCTGATACAAACATGCTAATGCCGCCGAGCTGCCGGGAGCCAATTTACACAAAGCGTACGCACACATTCGCACACGCCAAAAACAATTAGGAAAGTCATTGAAATTTGCTTCATTGTTGTTTTACCTCCTCCACAATCAGATGTTATTGGTCAAATTCACCTCAAAATCAAACGCACCCCGGCTGAAAGTTCGCTGATGGTTTCTGTGATAATCTGAGCGTGCCGTCTTAATTGAAGTATCTTCTGCTAATTTATAGTGTCTAATTGTTCTATCCTTAATTAAAAAGGCTTAGCGCAGCATCACGCTGAGATAGTCTTCATAACTCTGATTGGATAGCGCTAATTAGGTTTAATTTGCAATTATTTTCACACACAGTTGTGTTAACCTTTATAGTGCAGCTCCGTCAACGCCCACCCACTCACAGGAAGGATTACAAACGCTGTTTAACTAGCAGGTTATAGCTGCAAGTTCACGCTTTTATGTGTGGGCTAGACTAACATGAGTGATGTTATGATAAAAGTCTAATTATGTGGGAAAAGCTAAAGAGGTCTGGTTAGCATGTTTTCCTCTGAATGAATAATATTGGGAAGCTCGGAAGCCACAAACCACAATCCCTTTAGCCTTAAAGGGCCACACTCATAATTTTTACACTATTATTCAAAAAAGAACAGTGATATTTGAAATATAAATATTTTGCTACAATAGTCTTTACTGTGACTGTGACTCCTTGCTGAATAAAAAAAAAAAAAAAGAGACACCAAACTTTTAAATGGTAGTCTATAGCAAAGAAATAAATACATAAAATCATCAAAATGAACATAAATAAATATTATATACATTTATAAAAAATTATTTACATAGACTAGCTTGACTAGATCTGGTCTAGATGAATGTTTTTCTTTCCGTATGCCGTCAGCTTTTATCTAGACGTAGGTGATCTCTATCTCAGTTCTCAGAGATGTTTCCAGGTCCTAAGTCTGTTCTTTTTATCCACCACAGCTGGATTCGTTCCAGGTGGCACATATCCTGCAGAAGAGCTTCAAAACACACAGCCGGTTGTACATTCATCACTAGCACTTGACTGACTTGGAGTGGGACACTCATATGGGTTTATGACAGAAAGAAAGAGTCACAGGGCACTTCTCTGGTGTGTGTGCTTGTGACAGACTGATCCAGCACTCAAACATGTCATCTGCAGTCAGGCGGCCCCCTGTGGAAGCGTGAGCCAGCTGGCAGCGGCCCCTCCAGAGAGCAGGACTCTATAAACACGAGAGGAGGAAAACCACACTACGCCACCCCAGCTTTTATATGACAGTACTGATTAACAACAGCATCTCTGCTCTTAAATGTGCTTAAAGAGAGAATTCACACAAAAATGGAAATTCTGTCTACATCATGCTGTTCCAAACATGTATGACTTATTTTATGTTCCACAGGGGGAAAGAAAAAAAAAACTTTTGGGGTGAACTGTTCCTTTAGCTTGCTTTTCTGTTCTTTTCAATTATATTCTGCTTTAATATATTCTATTCAACCATGCAATGTTTAACTATTGAATTTTATTCTATTTTGCTCTGTTTAAATCTAATGTCCCCACCGTATTCATACATTCAGCATATTTTACTGTATTCTATTCTGTTATATTCTATCATGTTCTGATTTGTTCTGTTTTATTTTTTAAATTTCATTTAACGTCTGTATACTACTATGTTCTATACTGTTTTACAATTTAGAGTATACATATTTACAATAGAATATAATTCCAATATATTCTATTTTGCTGGAATTTCATTGTGCACAAACAACTTCAATTCAGTTATCTTCTATTTTATTTTATTGCTACACTCTATATCACCATTTTCATATTCTACTGTATTTCATTCTGCTGTTCTGTTCTATTCTATTTTACTTTTATATTGTCTGTTTTATTCAATTTGATATAACGTCTTCTGTAGTGTAGTGATGTGTTCTATTCTACTGTTCTGCATTCTGTTTTCTTTCTTATCTTATTCTGTTGTTTGCCACTGTATTCTCTGGCATTCTATATAGTACTGTATTTGTCACATTCTATTCACTATTCTATCCTCTATTATTATTTGTTCCATTCTATTGTATTTCATTTTGTTGTTCTATTCTAATCTGTTCTGTTCTATTTCATTTGGCATCTTCTATTCTGAAATGCTCTGTTCTGTTCTAGTATGTTGCATTCTATTTTAATCTCTATTTTATTTGGCTATATTTCACTTTATTATTCTGTTTTATTGTTATTTTCCATTGAGGCACATATTTTGTGCTATTCTATTCCCTGTTCTGTTTTATTATATGTTGGACCGTTAAATTATGCTGTATTCTGTTCTATTCTTTTGGGTTCTACTATTTTATTCTATACTGTACTGCTCTGTTCTATTCCATTTTATTAGGCAGCTTTCTACACTGGTTAAATTCTATTGTGCATCAATCCTATTAAACTGTATTACACTCTGTGTCATTTGATGTCTTCATTGATATTTCATATGATGTCTCATTTTAATTCACTCTTTTCTCAACTATTTTCTGTTCCAATTCTATTCTATGTTCAAATCTGCTGAATTGTGTTCCACTGGTTTGTTCCGTTGTTTTTTTCTCAATTCAACTGAATTTAATTTTGTTACATTCTATTTCACTTCTCAATTATTTTGTACCATTCTATTGTTCTATTATATTTGATATTTATCTTTTATGATGTTAAATACTATTTCTGATTTTTTTTTCTAATGTTTATGCTTGTGTGTTTTATTTTATTCTACTCTTTATACTACTGTTGTAATCCATTTTGTATCATTCTTTTCTATTGTGTTGCATTCTACTGTGTTCCATTCTATTGTATTTTTACAGATATATTCTACTTGACTTAATTATTTCCCATTGTATTATTCTCACCACTGTTCTGCATGTTCTATTGCTATTCTATTCTATTCTATTCTATTCTATTGTTACGGGTATATTCTACTTAAATTTTTTCCATTCTAATATACCCACAACTATCCTGTATGTTCTATTACCGTCTTCTATTCCATTCTATTCTATTGCTACAGGCATATTCTACTTTATTTAATTATTTCCTATTCTATTATTCTCATCACTGTCCTGTATGTTCTATTGCTCTATTCTATTCTATTCTATTCTATTCTATTCTATTCTATTTTCCATTGTATTATTCTCACCACTGTTCTGTATGTTCTATTGCTGTCTTCTAATCTATTCTATTCTTCTTACCACTGTTCTGTACATTCTATTGCTGTATACGATTCTATTCTATTCTTTTCCATTGTATTATTCTCACAACTATCCTGTTTGATTTATTGCTGTCTTCTATTCTATTCTATTCTATTCTATTCTATTCTATTGTTACAGGTATATTCTAGTTTATTTAATTATTTCCTATTATATTATTCTCATCACTGTCCATCACTGTATATTCTATTGCTCTATTCTATTCTATTCTGTTCTATTCTATTCTATTCTATTCTATTCTATTATTTTCCATTGTATTATTCTCACCACTGTTCTGTTCGTTCTATTGCTGTCTTCTATTCTGTTCTATTCTATTCTTCTCACCACTGTTCTGTACATTCTATGTAGTTATGCTATTCTATTCTATTCTATTCTATTCTATATTCTATTCTATTCTATTCTATTCTATTCTACCCCTCACCCCCATAATAAAGATTTCAATTCATGTTAGCAGTGTTATTAGTCTTATAATTATTGAACTGATTGCAGTGTAGTTGTGAGAACCTCCCTTGTTTCTCCAGCAGTTGCAGAGAAGAACAGATACATGTGATGGCTTTATTGGCCGTTTCCTTTGAAGCGGGCTCTGGAGGTATGTATTGATATTTGGGGAAACCGATGGTGTGCTTAATCACTTTGATATTTTTATAGAGTGAAGGAAATTGATGCCTGCCTCTAACGATCCCCCGAATAAAGTGTGATGACATCACGTCGACTCCATCATAGCAGCTCACTGGAGCTCGGCTAACAGAGCCATATACTGATCAATGCGGGAAGAGAGAAAGAGTGAGTTATAGGGAGGGAACGGGTTAGCAAAACAAAAATCTAACAAACAGACCACAACAAGTCAAAACCAGCCAGGTTTGACCTCGTCTCCTCCTCCAGTGCACTGCAGTCAGACATCACCGGGTGACCCGGTGAAGATGCGCAAGCTCGGTTGTCTTCTAATTATTTTCTTTGAATAACCTGCTGTGAAACACGGTCGTGTCCACTCCCACACACAGAGATGGACGCACCCAGCTCTCCCGGCGGGGGTGAGGGGTGAAGGACAGTCAAGTTGGTACGAGAGGGGAGAGGATCTGTTTAACGATTCCATAAAGAGAGCCGGTGGAGGCCTGGGGAGAGAGGGCAAGGAGAGCTTGTCAAAGAGTCAATCAAAAGGCCCTGACCAGACTGAGGGGGAGAGTAGCCTCTACGCAGGTCAACTGCCTTTTGCCCAGCTCGAACCACACACACACACACACTCAGCAGGAGAAATCAAAACTCTCAAATATTCCTTGTCTACGGACAATTCATCAATCTATGTTGTTCAAAAAATAATGTTTTCTTTGCAATCTTTCATCAGATTTAGGACCGCCCACTTTTCAACATCCAATCAATATACAATGGATAGAATAAGTCCCACCATACATTATAGTTGAATAGTGCATTACAAGTAATTTGAGTTCCGTAATCAGATTACTTTAAGTAACTAGTAAAGAAACGCATTACTTTTAAATTTACAAGAAAACCAAAAACATATCTGAGCCCAGCTTACATAACAAAAAGTGCAATTAGTAATGCAATTAGTTACTTTATACGGAGTAACGCTATCTTGTAATGCATTACTTTCAAAAAGTAACTTTTCCCAAATCCAGTTGAATATTATGTTACTTGGAAATATGTCGAATTACATGACTCATATTCCATAAGCAACAGCATGAAGCTGTAACCTCCCCATCGCTGCTTTAGTGAAAGTCAACTCGGTCGATCGTTTATTACACAAATGTAGACTAATTGTAAGGTTGTTTCAGTTTTCCACAAGAAGTTCTGTAAGTGAAATCTGGTATTTCGAAAGCAGAAGGAAATTTCCACCTCCACTCCGAGAGGAACGGCCGGAGAGAATAATCTCTCCCTCATTATTATCAATTAAGGTCAAGCTGAGAGGGATGGAAAGAACGAGGGACGAGTAGGCTGGAGTTTGGTTACTTTGGGATTTTAACAACAGACGATTATACGATCAGTACGAGTGGTTTTAATGTAAACACATATATATAATCCATATGTTTTTAAGGAAAATTGGAACGAAGGCAGTATGGAAATATGTATAACTGACAACTTGAGGAAGTTTAGTTGGCACTTTCTGAAGTTAGCTACGGTAAGTAGGCAGCTGTGTGTGAATACAGTAATGCTATTAGGAATGGTGGAGGAGGAGAAGTAGTGTGTTAGGGACCAGGACAGGCCCAGAGTCAGTGATTAATGACTGGAATCCACTGTGGGAGATAGTGAGGGAACACTGTGATTATCCTGCCTGTAGGGCCCTGGGTTTACACGCAATCTCTGACCCGGAACCAGTATGAATCTCCTGACCTTCACCCTTTCTCGCGCACACACACGTACACAAGGATAAGTCTAAATCTGCCCGAGAGGTAGGCGGACTCCCTGGCCGGAGTTAATGGTGTTTTTTTCCAGGTGAGTAAGTTGGCGTTTCCGGCTGAGGAGAGATGGGGAATTAAGATGTTATGCTAAATGAAGAGCAGCTCCGCTAACTGTCTCCTTCACTGCCCACACGCGAGGCGATCTGTTTAAACACAAACTCACAAACGCACACAGATCAATACAGCCAGCGAGAGAGAGACAAAGGGAGGGTGAGAGACTGGGAGAGAGAGGTAAGGAATGAACGAGACAAAAGCAAATGAACAAAATAATGAACAGATGTAAAGATTAACACACAAAACAAATTAAAGAAAGAACCTACGGTCCAATTAACAAATCATGCAACCAACAAAGGAATGAAACAACTGAAGAAAAAGAACAATAGAAAGAACGAATGGACATCAAAAGAAACATCAAACAGAACAAGAAACAATTAGCCAATCATTTAAGAAAGAAAGAAAGAAAGAAGTTACTCTTCAACACAGTCTTCAAACCAACCAACTAGAACCAGCTAAGTAACTAACTGCCCGAACTACAATACAGACACGTAGCTGTCCACTGCAAAAGATTTGTCCACAATTTATAGATTTAAAAAGTACAGACACATTTCGTAATTGAGTTATCCGTCAACAGTGATGACAATTCAGTTGAATTCCATGTTTAGACAGAAAAAAATGAAGGGAAAAAAACAACAGAAAATCAATTTGTGCAGCGGTTCGGAGCCGAGCGGCGCGTGGCGTATAGAACATGTCAGGCTCTGAAATGAAGCCGTTTGACTGCGCTGGCCCGCGACGGGGAAATCTGGGCTGTTTTTCCCGCTGGCTGAGCAGCTCTCTCAGGCTCGCCGCAGACAGTCAATAGCCTGAAAATGAACAGGGTTGTTTTCAAGCGCCGGCCCTGCAGGCTTCAGCGCCCGCATATCGGAACAATAACGCAAACATGTCGGAATCATTATCAGTGCTAAAGATATGATTAAAGCAGCCTCTCTTGGCACGAATGAACAAAAGGAGGCCTCTCTTTTCGCTCTGGTTTTAACCGGCGCTCAGGGAGCCAATTCTGCCTTTGACGTAGACGGACTCAAAGCCGACATCCCCAAAGAAGTGGAGTGTGCGATGGAGGGAATAAAAGAGCAGAAACAAGTGGTGGACTGGCACCGTAGGGAGAGGTGCTTGTTTAGAGCGGTAATAAAGTACTCAAGCCTCCGTCTCTACCTCATTTCCACAACACAAGACTCCGGACCTGAGAGCAATAAGAAAGAAGGATAAAAAGAGAGGGGAAATGAAAGCCTCTCGCTGAAAGCGGGGAAGGCGTGTTACACGTCTCTTCCTCTGCTCTGGAATGAAATGGGACTTTCTCTGGAGAGGGAACGGCACATAAAGAAAGCCATCATATCACCATCTCCGACCATGATTGACTCCCGGAACGAGCCCCCGATGTAAACCGGAGCCACTTAAACCTGTTCGTCCCGCTCAGAGTCATCTTCCCTGTTTGTCCCAACTCCTGCCACATTCCCAAATTCCCACATCCTTTCTGCCGCCACTCGGAAAACTCCCCGTACTCCCAGCCCCCCCTCCCCCTCTTTATTAAAAACAAACAGTCCGGTGGAGCCCTGTCGCCTCTACCCGGCTGCGAAAACCCTGGATTCTGACACATGGTGCGGAAATGTGTTCATGTTTCATTGTAAATTTATGAAGTCTCGGAGCGCGCGGCGTCCCCCGGGCAAAGGCTCGGGTAAATGAAAGTAGCAGGCAGTCCAGATTAATATCATTTTACTGTGCTCCGATTGGATGAGCACTTTAAAGCAAAGAAGGGGGAGCAGGCGGCTTCATCTGTCTTTTGATTCTCTGGGACCTGTACGGGGAAGGACTGTGCTGTTGTAGAGTGAGCTTAAATATATTCTGAACACTTTTTCATTAATTTATGTGGAGGAGAGGCTCCTATCATATTTTATGAAGGCTTGAATGTCCCGAGGGACGCGTATGACTTAAGTCGAAAAACACAAAGTCAAGCTGTTCAGGTTGGCGTGTTCTCTTTGATAATGACCCGACGAGTGTTGGCGGGGTTTACGGTTTACAAATGTGCCTTTGTCTGCCACTTGTGGGCTAATGTTGAGCACATCTACCGGTTGAAACTTGACGGTACACTTCAGGAAACATTTCTAGACACCTTTTCCACCAAGGCAGTTTGAGTGCTGGTTCAGAGCCAGAGCCTAGTTTCAAATCGGTTCTTTGTCTTTCGACACCCAAAGCACCAGCTCCGAACCAGGAAAAGTGGTTTGTAAGTAGCACCAAAACATTTCTGGGGTGCGTTTGCCGAAAACAACCATGGTCGCAAGTTCCATCATTACCAATAGAGTTCAATGGAACTAATGACCATTGTTGGCTAACAATGCTTTTGGGAAACGCACCCCTGGTCTAGAAGCAAGAAGGCCGGATTACCATGGCCATCAGGATGAACTGAAAAACCAGGCTTTTTTTTTTTTTTTTTTAAAAAAAGGAGCTAAACATGAACATGTTGGATTCACCATGTTTGGATGCTGATGTAGGTTTGCAAAGTCATTAGCTTTGTTTCCATCACCCTGTTTTTATGCGCATTTTGAAGAATCGCATCAGAAATCAGTGATGGAAATGCCACATTTCTAATTAAAAATCCCTTAATTTGTAAAAAAGTTTTTACGCTCACTTGAGGTTGGTTTTCACGTGCGGAAAAGGGTTAATGCGAATAAGAGGAGATGGAAATGCATGTGCCAAATAAATTCCTCCATACGCATCACAAAAGTCATGTGTCTCTGCGCTTTTGGACGGCTAACCCGTCTAACCAGCGGACCAATCTCAGCATCTGAAATGTTGTTAAGGTCATTCTGAAATGCCTGAGCAAAGTATTTCTGTATAATTGCCTCCCAAAACTCACATGACTGTGTTCCCAAACAGCAGGCATCCACCTCCAAAAGAAATGATCACATTTATTGCATTTCGTCTGCTCGCAAGGCGCAAGTAATTTATTGTATATTCATTGGTTTGTCCTACTTTTCTTAGTAGCATATAGTGTCAGTTTATCAGGAAGCGGCGATTTTGTTCTCTTTGACTTTGATGGTGTTTATTTGCAAATGTTTTATGCAATACTCCAATTTTTGCACATAAGTTAAATTCACAACTTTAGATCGAAACCTGGCTATTGATAACATTAGGCTTGTTCGGGATATGTCAGCTCTGCATGGACTGGTCGGCGTGTGGCGTCGAAGTACTGCGAGTGCAATTTAAAAGCTTAAAGAGTCGTCTGCTCTCCAATCGCTCTCGCGGTGCTTTGGCATCATGTGCCAGTCAGTCGATGCAACTCGAGCAAGTCTGATGTGTTTGTCGCTGCCATATAGCGTTGAAGGGAAAGATGAGACAAGTTCAGCCACATAAGACCTGGCTCTGTGGTGGCTCATTAATAAACTGGTTCTCAGAAGGTTCGTCAGTCGAACCAACTCCGAACTAGAACCTGGTGCCTGCTGGTGGAAAAGGGGCAATAGTGATTCTCCATCCCTTCGACGGAGGGGGAGAACTGATAAAGGTATTCTGGCCTTGTGACAAGGATAATCAGCAAGTCATTCAGCTAAATTCCAATAATTTGAGGTCAAATTCACACATTTTGTAAGACAGACTGATGTACCTGGGAAAGTTTTAGCAGTGGATACTAAGCTACACATCTTTGTCAGGCTGCGGGAGGCTGCCCAAGTAGCCCCCACTTGCCCTAAACCAAGTTTTTAAATGCGTGTTTTTGAATTCTAATGTTTATTTTGTACTTAACCATTCGTTTCCCACAAAATCGCATGGGCTAACCGTTAGTCCACAGCTCTGGCTGAGAGTTATTAACGAGAATGCTCTGACAGCACAGACTGTAAAGTGAACTTGACATGTAAAAGTGAAAATTGCACACTGCATAAGGCATGAGACAAACAAACATGGCTGTGTTATTGACTTAAGCTGCTAAATAAACCAAATACTAAACAGCCCTGCTGGTGGAATATAAAATGAGCTAAAGCGGTTGGAATACAGAGCTGGTTTCAGTGGCCAGGCTATGGCAGCGCTAATGTAGTTGGGGATCGCGGACTCCTTCAGTGTGTGCGGCTGTTAATTAAATCTATTCTAGGTCACAAGATAAATGGCTCTGACACAAACGTGTTGGCCCCACACCAGCAGCAAAAAATATATATATATAATAATAATAGCGCTTTCCGCCATTCTGCTACAAGCTTTGATGGATTTAAATGAAAAGAGTCATTAATAAAGTTGAGCGGTTTGAGGGTAAAAGCAGACTATTAATAACAGTTCTTCATGACTGCGAGGAATATTGTACATAATAAAACAAGCCCTAACTGAGCGCACCAGGGTTTGAGAAATATAAGGCAACTAACCGAGAGCTCATGTTTGCGTGATAAACAGCAGAGGTTCTTGCGTTTATCACGTATGAAACGCCTCAGATGAGTGATCCGCAGCCGGAAGAAATAGTAGTGTTATGGTAAACAAGTGCAAAAGTGATTTTAATTTTATTTTTATTTTTTAAACTACATCTGTTGTTGTATATGTATATGCATGTATTTGTTTATTCAATTTAACAATGCATTTATTGAGTGTGAATAATTATAAGAATATTAACATATTTAATCATGCCTGCTTATTATATTTTTCATGCAAATTTCATGAGCAAATATTTATGTATATATATATATTATTAAAAATAATATTAACAATTTTGTTTACATTGACTGACACCTGTAATTTACTTCAAATATAAAAACAGCATTAGTGCTTAACAGCTTTTAGCCAAGTCGAGGGTCGAGGTGGTTAAATTGTGTATTTAATAACACACCGTCTGAAAATCTCAGAGCGGCTGAGATGAATAGAGGAGTGTGAGAATGAGCAAAAAATGGAGGAGCCGAGTGGAGGAAGCCTGAACAATTTTAATAGAAAAACAGTATATCAATTTAAACTGCTACGGTGTCACCCCATCACCCCGCCTAAACCGGCCCGCACGCCTCCCAACCAATCAGAGCGCTCCGCCAATTCATTTAAATAAGAGAGGACTTGGCCGCGGGGAGCGTAAATGATGAGGTGACGTGTTACACTGATTTATGTCTGTAGGCAATAAAAGGAGCATTTCTGCTCCTGCCTGTTTAATATGCGAATATGCAGGGCATCTCGGGCCTGACAGCCTGTCATTAATAAAACCCTTGTAAGTGGGCGCAGATAGCAATATTTCATCTTTATGAAAATACATGATGATAGTTTTACACTGTATAATTTTTAAACCAGTGCCAATGTGCCCTCCTAGGAGCTGAAGCCGTGGAATATCAGAGCTATAAGTTAAACAGAGAGACCGGCCCATCGCAGATACACCTGCCTACGGCTGGAGCTCAACTCACCTGCAGACGCGCACACCTGCCTATCGCCGGAGAACGGGCGTCAGCTTAAACCTTAGTGTTTCTTGAGCCAAAATAAAGAAGCTGAAGATTTATAATGAGAAGACAGCATTAATATCAGCTCTAGGGTCAGTCTTTTTTTCCTCTCACCTATCTAAAAACACAAAGGACGTGTGTGACAGCTGACTCTGAGGCCGCTGGTGAATGTGTGTATGTGTGTGTGAGACAGCTCCCCCTTAAGGATCATTATGTTAACAGCCGTATTCAGAGCTGACACTCCAGAAGCACACGCGTGTGAGTGAGCGACCGCAACGGCAGGCAAACAACTACAAATCTCCAATGTCAAGAAATAAGTCTTCTTGTGGTGCTGCAGGGGGAATCAACCCATTTTTACCTCTCTTGCTTTTGTAAGTTCTGTGTTTGAGCATTTCTCACAGCCGATGGTGGAGGGCGCGATCAAACTTACAGAAATGGTACATCAAAGTGAGAGTAATATTAGAATAACAGAAATAATTAGGCATGGAAAAGACAAGAAGAAATTCATTTGCATAAAAATGTTAATTAGTCTCTTCACAAGCTGGGGCCTGCTAACGAAACGAGCTGTTTAATGGTTCTGTGAGTGAGTGTGTGTGTGTGCCGAAAGTTCATTCCTTCACATGAGCTCATAATTGAAGGAATTGCTTAAAGGAATAGTTCACCCCAAAAATTTCAAAACATTTGTTTATTTATGTATGTATGTGGAACATAAAAGCAGAAATGTTTGAAAACCAACGTGCAGAAAATCAAATATGACTATATCGTAAGTCTCTTCCCTGGGTTTATATAAATATATATATTTTTATATGTTTTTTATATTATATATTATTTGTTTATAATGTTATATGTACAGAAATAGAACCATAATAAGAATATTTTTTTATTCATTTATTCATTCATTAATCTATGGTATGAAATGACATAAGGGTGAGAAAATAATGACATAGTTTTCATTTTCAGGTGAACTTGAGATTGGTATGAAGGAAAATGTTAATTCTATAATTCATAATTCTTCCTGACGGATATTTGCAGAAAGGAACAAGTTTTAATGCACTTAAAATAAAGAGCCATGTATTTTTAATGCTCACAGAACTGACAAGGCTCGTGACAAGCTTAAATGGCCAGATTGCATGTTTTTATAATATTTTCAAAATGTTTACAAGATAATTTAGAATAAATATGTACTTTAAAACATTAAATATATATGCAGCTTTCCAGTATAAATTCTCACATTTTACATGGAAACGTAAACAGCATGACTCCTGGAGAAGCATCCAGAAGTGCTCAAACAGAAAGAGCTGCTCTGATTGGTTGTTTCTTCTTGTTATTATTATTGCTTTAGTTTGGACCTAAAAATTGCTTGTCGCTGGAATCTTGTGCTGTTTTGCCTGGTCAGGACATGGATGAGACTTCACAGCAAGACTAAAAAATAAGCGTAACACTGAGCTTTTCAGGAAAATAAATACAGCTTATTATAGGATTATTAATGATTTGGCTTGAGGGGGGAAATTACCATTCTAGCTGATGCATACATGTTTCATTAATAGAGAGCAAGAGTAATGAGGGATCTTGACACAGACATCTAACAATGATATATACATTCATGTTTATATCACAACATGTAGACCGTAGAAACCTGTCTTTATCCATTTAAGACACACGATCCTTATTCAGACTGATGGCAAAGGTAGATATTTACTATATTTAATATAATACTTTTTTTACACCACAGTCACAAAGTCACTTGTAAACTAACAGCAACACAAGCTCAACTTACAGCATCCATTTGGCCAACCAATTGCAAATGGGAAAGTGTTCAAGAAACCTGTTTGAAAATAGTCATTATTCATGTACAGTTCCGCATGGTGCCACTAGGGGTGCAGAAATGATAAAATTCACCTTTAAGGTCAGGATTAAATGAAAATCTGTTTTTTAAAATGCATCTTAATCATATTACGAACAATTCATCCATGTGCATGCTCACTTTTTACTTTTCAAAATCATAACAAAATGAAAATGTTGGAATTTTCCAATCATTTATTTTGCTTAAATCCCCAGTTTCTTACAATCTACCGCAAGCTCAAATGTAAATATGCCTCCATCCAATCACCAGCCAACAAGTCCTCATCCAACATTTTATTTTTCAATAATCCACTTCAACTGAATATATGTCACATTATGGAAAAAACAAAAAAAAACAAAAAAAAAAACTACTGTTACGTTAAACCACAATTGCATAAAATAGCACTTATGGATAATTCCGTAATATATTTCCAAACTAAACCAAATATTCAATGGGTTTGATTTTACACATCAACATTGTGAAAGGCAAACCACATTATTGCACTGTAAAAAGTTTTCACCAGTTTCGACTTAAAAACTTGAGTTAAGCAGCTGCCTTAAAATTTTAAGTTAAATCAACTTAAAAGTACAAGTTATTTTAACTCACTTTATTGTAGTCAGTTGGAATAACTTAAATGAGTTGATTTAACTTAAACAATTAAAGTTATTCTTAAGCATTTAAGTTGAAAATGGTTATAATAATGTTTTCGCATGTTTTCGATAGTTTTCGCAAACAGCAGTAACCAGATACGTTAGTACAAACAGCATTTTGTATCACTCGCATAAAACTTGATGCAACGCTTCTTGATGTGCCAAATATACTCAGAAAGTTTAGAAAGTTACAAATGAAAACATTATGAAATTCAAAAAAACATTTAAATGATGAATCAAATTTTACAAAATGCTATTTTTATGGTTTACGAAAGGATGTAGAGTTGTAAGTTGTTAGAACTAGTTTTATTTTCAGTTTTGGCTAAACTTTCATTTATTATTTAGGAGTTGCTAGAGGTTGTTTCTTTTAGTCTGGGGTTGAAGCGACCCACAAAACACAATTTTGACCAACAGGGACTCCCTGAAATGTAACTGAGTACCGATTGTGCTGGTTTTGTTGCGCAGACCTGGCAACCCTGCCTGCTATCAAAACTTTACATTGCCTCCTAATTCCAGGCATATTTCTCCTCCCATGTGTCCGGCTCAGATAGATGGCCTGTGCTCTGTATTTGGAAGTACATTAGACTGATAATACACTTGTAGCCAATCACAGGGTTTAATATATGAGCCGCAGCATTCTCATTGGCAGCTCTTTGTGGAGCATAATGAAGAGAGTGTAGGCTGATGAATG
>NC_066893.1:2114447-2251947 GCF_022985175.1 Labeo rohita
GAATTACCTGCGCGACAGGGAGATGTTCAGCCACTTAGCCTTTAAGTCAAGCAGATACTTTGCTGCTTTTTTGCACACGCCAGCACTTTACTTTTCCGCCTTTTGTTCAAGGGTAATGACATGATATAAACGTGGAGGAAAAACAAGCGCAGGTCGAAAAGGAAGAAGAACGAGAAAGAAAACACGCGGCGCTCTCTGAAGTTAATTGGTTCTCATTGGCCTTGTGTAAAGCGCGCGACGTCGTGAAGTCGAGGCTTACGTTTTGGTCTGGCTCGTCCTTTGTTAAGTTAATGGCTAAATATTTAATGTTCAGGGGCTCTAAAGATTAAAGGTAACATGTTGTCAGTATCATTGGAGGAACTTCAAAGGGTGTAAATTATGCATTTCCTGTAGCGGTGGAAGAAGAAATCAAAGGACGTAATGAAGATTAAAGTTTGGAGGGCTACGTACGCACGCAAAAGGAAAGGGGAGTGAAGTGTCTTGGTGTGGAAAGGTTAATCTATTTTGAGAGTGCTTTATCTTATTAGACCGTCATTGTTTTAATTCAATCTGTTCCGCTATTCGTATATGGACCAGGAGTTATGGAGACGAGGTTTACAAAGCAGGAAGTCAGGAGGCCATGAAATCACAGGAGCAATTAAAAGAACAACATGACTTTCACGAGCAATCCCGCGACGGACCGCCTGTGAATGTCAAGCTCCTAACAGTAGTTTTAATTAAAGCTGAATTGGAGTTGGGTTTAATTGTACCTTTGTGTCAGACCCACTAAACTCAGAGCGAGGGGGAAGGATCGATGGCTAACCGTGTCTTTGAAGAGCTCAAAGGAACGGTGAATCATTGCTCTAACTGAGCACATTTAACATCTTCGCACTTGGATTTTGTGACAGTTTTCTAGAAGAAACTGCGTCAAGGTCAAAGTGAACCGAAGATGATCAGCTACACTTTTTATCAGTTTTTGTTTCTCAACCTCAGAAAAAAGGTACAGTTTGTCGCTATCAAAAGGTCCCTTATTTACCCCTACGTACATTAAAGGTATATATTAGCACCTAAAATGAACATGTTAGCACCTTTCATACCTACTTTCATTTTCTGAGAGAGTTGTTCCTAGAGTTCACATAAAAGTTTGCATTTTTAATCCCTTAGTACTTTTATTTACACTTTCCCTTTAAGTTTCCTAGTTTGTAGCAGCAATTACCTTCAAATTCATTGATTCCCTTTAATGGGAATGAATTAGAACCATTATACATATTCAAACGGATGTCTTAAATTTGGGTGAATTGTTACTTTAAGTTGCTCAGAATTGCAACAGCTCCAGTTTGGATCCAGACTTTGTGAAGATTTCAGACGACACCAACAACACTTCAACACTATATGACACTCTTTCTTCAGAGGAAGAATATATTTCTAAAATGTCTGGAAGTCATTGGGTCTAAAGTTGTTCAGACCCCAACAGTCTTCAATATCTTTTAAGTTTCTGGAGAAGAAAGCAATCCATTCAGGGTTGGAACAACATGAGGTGAATAACTTCATTTTTGGATGAACTTTCCTTTTAAGTCGTCATGTCACATCTTGCCCCTTAAGAAACAAGTCTGACTGACTTTCTTAAGATCGACAAGCAGATAAATAGTTCATTTTGAGAAGATGTCATTTTGTATACCCCTACTCTTCATTTCCAAATGCAATACCACCTGCGTAAACACTCCCTAGTTAGTGGACCAATTATGCATATTAAACGCACATCATGTAATTATCCTCCAATCACACCTCGAAATAAAAAGTCTCCCTCTTTCGTATTCAAGTTCGTGTTTTGTCACCGGCCATGATCGCCATGACTACTCCTTATTGGCGTCTATCAATGATCCATAAAAAAAGTCACCACCATTACCTTGGTGTCAAGTGGCCCTAATAGTCCGATTTCATTAGAGTCAATGGTAGTGAGCGGAGCCATTTGGAAAAGTCAGACAGTCACCAAGGCTCCATACAGCTGCAAATAGCAGGCTGGAATTGCACCGCAAATGGTTCCACTCGCAGGACATAATAGTCAGTATGGCCGATTTGACCTAACATGAAACTCCCGCCTGCGCTCGACAACCTATACCACAATCGCTGAATTATTCCGTCTCGTTTTGATGATGTCATTCCCAAAGAGCTCTCTGCGGAATACATCCTGTCCTGTCTTGTTCTGCAAGTTTATGAGGTCATCCTCAGGTAGGACGCACAGCAGCAATGGGAAACGTGGAAATCACCGTTTTATTGCATGGAGCGTCTGTTAAGCCAAATGGCATTTAGGTACAACCGAAAAGTCCGCTTTTAAGAAACAATGGATTATTATACTGGATGAATTCCCGGATTGGAAGAAAGAATATCGGCATCATCATTCATCCGCAAACGTCATTAATTAAATGAGGAAACATCATATTCCAATTGTCTTTTAGAGCACACAGTAAATATTGACAAATCCCTGTCTGTTGTTTATCTGTTGTTTATCCTATTGATCATAATGTGTTTGAATGTCGATGAGCTGTGTACGAGTGTGTGACGGGCTGTAAGAACATCTTTGGTGTTGGGCTTCAAAGTATTGATGGCTGTTTGTACAGTCTCCTAATAAAACACTTTCACATCTGAAGGGACTAAACATATATAGGTTTTATTTTATTATTATTATTTTTTTTTGTAACAGGTGAATTTTTTCCACAATTAGAAAACATGTCTTGTATATTTATGCCACTGCAAAAACATCTTCCATTATAACACTTTCCAAATGCCAAAACCATTCTGGAATTGTAATTATTATAAAACCAGGGCTGTCAAGCCCTAAATTTAAATTACACTTTTTTATCTTATTAATTACATGATGTGCTTATTAATTAATCAAAATAATTCCAAATTAATAAATTTGGGCTAGAAACTTGGGTTCAAAACCACATCTTGATTCAGCAACGAAACTGCTGTGTGCTCTGAGACATACAACAGTTCTGCTGTAGCTTTGATTTGAACTATTTTCATTTGCCTAATAGGGCAAATAAGACAATATTGTTTAAAATGTAACAATATTAACAATTGTGACCATGGACCACAAAACCAGTCATAAGAGGCTTAGATTTATGCATCATCTTAAATCTGAACAAATAAGCTTTCCATTAATGTGTAATTGTTAAAAAAAAAAAAAAAATCTAAATATTGAAAAAAAAATAAACTCCTTCACAGTTGTCCAAATTAAGTTTTTAGCAATGCATATTACTAATCAAAAATTAAGTTTTGATATATTTAAGGTAGGAAATTTACAAAATATCTTTATGGAACATGAGCTTAATATCATCATGATTTTCAGCATTAAAAAAAAATCCATAATTTTGACCCATACAATGTATTTTTGGCTATTGCTACAAATATACCCATGCTACTTAAGACTGGT
Source organism: Labeo rohita (assembly GCF_022985175.1). Taxonomy (NCBI): domain Eukaryota; kingdom Metazoa; phylum Chordata; class Actinopteri; order Cypriniformes; family Cyprinidae; genus Labeo; species Labeo rohita. Next base: position 2,117,863 of record NC_066893.1, read on the forward strand.
TTTGTGGTCCAGGGTCACAACTGTTTAACAAACTACTGTAAAAACTGTACAAATCAATATTGCATTCATACAAAATCCCAACAGCCCTAAATAAAACATTTTATCCAATTTACACAAACACCAAAAAAGTCAATTCACCTGCTAATAAGTTAATTATGGACTCAGTCATGTTCTTTTCATATAACTTCTGCTTTTTTTTTTTTTCTTTTTTTTTTCTTCATCTAGGGTTTTTGTCCTCTACGTGCCATGAACTTCACATGACGTAATGGCCGGCAAACTCGCTAAAGAGAAAGACAAACTGACACATTGCGTTTTGAAAGAGGGGTAACGTGTGAAAGCGAAGGAAAATAAAGATGTAAGAGTGTTGTGGAGTGCTTTAAAAGGGGCAATATGTCCTACGGTAGAAGCTTTCCCCTCCACCCCATCCCTTTAAATCTAACTCAGCGCAGATTATTTCTATGCAAATGCTTGCAGGCGCTGAATTAAATCCAAAACACAGTTTGTAAAAATCGATTCCTCTGCAACCTACACAAGTCTGCAGCCAGGCGACATGCCACGGCCATAAATATTCATCTTTTATTTACTGTGCGCTGAATGAAGCAATGGATTTGGCAAAACAGGGATAAGGAGGAAGGGTGTGCGTGCGCGCGTGTTCGGGAAAGAAAGACTGAAAGACAGAGATGTGGAGGTCATGAGATTATTGGAGACTCTTCAAGCCTTGTCAACAGTAATAGATTACTAGAACATCTATCTATCCATCTTGGGTGATATTAGACGATGAATTGTGTGTTTATTTGTTTTTAGCAAATCACATTTTAACCCCAGCACATGTATAGTCCTTACCATCAATAACTAAATTTGTACTGTTTAATAAAAACACACATATGAAAAACGTTATCAATTATTAATTATATTAACGCATTATTCACTACTAACTTATTTGATATTATTTATAATATTGTATTTACATCTATATTTGTGCATAATTTTTTTTAGGCAAAATATAATTTCTTGTGCCTTTTGATTTGGGCTCATATGCACTGTTTATACGTTATTATTTTTAATTTTATTAAACATATTATTTTTAAATCTATATTTGATTACACTCAGTCACTGATACAGATAACCCAATAAAATAATGATTATCACCCTAATAAATCATCTGTATTTTGCAGTTATCTGTGTGAGTGTGTGAGGTGGCAAAGACATGCTCGCTTTCTATGACTGCTTAAGAGACTGAGCATGTTAGACATTAAATGTATTTAAATATTCAGTGTGATTAGACAGATGATTAAATTATTTGAGAGACAAGCTCGCATGTGCAGCAGAAATGTGAACAGTCCACGGCTGTTTAAAAATGCATCAAACATGATCTTAAATTAACGCAACTGTCAAAGCGTGCTCTTTTTTATGGAAAGCAGAAAATGTGTGTGTGTGTTCGAGTGTAAAAAAGAGCACTGCATTAAAAGAAAGATATGAGGGAGTGTATGCAAGTTACCCATTACTAATAAAATAGATTTATACCAATAAAACATCAAACCCCACAAACAAAAACTCCCATTCAAAAAAAAAAAAAAACTCCTTTAATGACAATAATCATTTAGTTGTTAATCCTGTGGCTGGTTTCTGAAAATAGTTTGGTTAAGAAAAAAAAAAAAAAAAACGAATAAATAATAACAGATTGCGGTTTTATGCAGGTGCGTGTTAAGCAGCCAAAAAGTGCAGATGTTGCGAATTAAGCAGTCGCTCAAAGGAAAGCACCTGCGTAAGCATCCACACTCTCAAATGTTGCATCATTTGTGTCCACAACAAAGGTTGTTAAAGCACTTCTTTAAATGCTAAAGCGTACACATGCGTGCACAATGACGACGCCACGCTCGAGTTGGCAAGCAGGTCAGGCGCTCAGGTAGAAAGATGAACGGGGAGCGACAGTCTGGGAACTCGACAGAATTGAAGAGCGCAAGGTGTGCGCGGGATAGAGAGGTTCAGCGCAAAATGTATGTCAAAACATCACGCGACTGCAGGACTGGGGCTCCCAGATACCGGCCTGCGCGGTACGTCAAAAGCTCCGTAAACAAGAAAATCGTCATAAACAGACCGCCTTAATATTCAATTCAATCAATTTACACCCGGAAAATGAAGGAAACTGACAATCCATGCACTTCCAAGAATATAGCAAAGGCGAGTCTTTATTAACTTATTTCCAACACCAAAGCACTTCAAATACTTACTCAAATACACAGTGGGATTTATTCAACATTTACTCAAATTGTTAAGCTGATCATTTAATTAGTATTTTAAATTATTAAATAAGAAAAAATATATTTCTGTAACATTCTAATAAAGATTGTAGTAAAAACGTACCTCCTTTGCAAATTAATACTGGAATGTGATATTTCCTTACCTTTACGGGCAACAATTGTGATAAATAAACCAACAGAGTGAAACAAAGAATCGACGGAACAATTCAAGAATCTGTTTTCATAATCATGATCCGGCGAAATTGAAAAGACACAATTCTATGGGAAGAGGAAACACACCGTACGGGCCGGGCGGCACAATAGACCATGTTTGTCATTTGCATTTGTATTGTACGAACATTGAGAGGAAATAGAAATAAAGCACATGGTGCTATAAAAGGATTTGCGAGTGGCGGAGGGGGGCATTCTGGGTAAACTGTGAACATTGTGTACATGTTACAGAAAAGTAATAAGTTATGCAAATCTTTCCTTGCTTTTCTTTGACACAAACATCCCTATTCTAACTTCTACCACACAATAAATTGATTTCCGCTTGTTTGGTTGAAGGTACAAGAGCTCAGGAACAGGAAAGTGTTATATTTTATAAATTTGATAATAAATGCATTCACTCTCCATATATGCATTAGACAGCTGCCTTCTCTTATTCCCTTTTCCGCCTTTGCACGAAGGAGAAAGCACGTTTTTTTATTCATTTGTCTTTCATTCGGCGCGTTTCTGCGTGTGGTTCTGGGTTCAAAGGTGATGACAGCTTTGACAGCTATACCTGTCAGTCTAAAGCAGGGCCAGATAACCTTCTGTCCTAACAGAGCACTTTCAATAGTCTTCTATTTTCCCTCCTTACACACACACTCATTCTTCTATAGATGAAAAAAAAAAATCCTATCTTCCATTTATTCCTGCTTTGCCTCAATCTCAAACACATGAATAGCAATTAAATTGATTCTTTTTACCCTTTTCCCTTTTTTTTTTTTTTTTTTTTTTTTCCAGGGCGAGTCTTAGTCGGTACTGGTTTGGAGCCCAATCTACCTTTGGTTTGTGTGCATCCTATCTCAGAGACAAGACCTCAAAGAGCAGCTAAAAGGATCTTTATCAGACAGTGAATTAACACTTAGTCTTCCATTCGCTTGGTGTATCCAGCCAATATAGCGGAGAAAAAAAGACAGGAAAAAAGGCCCCAGGAAGGGGACACCTTGAGAATGAAGAGAGGACCTTGCAGCTTAGCGCAGGAGAACCCTAGTGCTGACCTAGCACTCTTCACAGAGAGAGAGAGAGAGAGAGAGAGAGAGAGATAACAATCACACATTGGCACTGGACTGAACAATTACCTGCTAAGTAAAGGTCATTTGCGTCAGTGTAGTAGCAATACAGGGGAAGAGACACCACTGGTATTTACTGACATGCTGCATGATATCAGCTAAGAGGAGGGAACTCAAGACAATTAGGTATATACACAGACACACACACTTTACAAAATAATGCAGCAAAATGAGGATTCATAATTCTGTTTATTTTAAAGTTCAAGAATAGCATATGGGTCATTGACGTATAAGGACTTTAAACAGGCTAATTTTAAAATACAAATAATAATAATAATATCTATTGTAATTGTTCAAACATTATTGTTGTGTACACAAAGTGATTTTAATGTTTTCTTATCTAGATGAATTGGATGTAGCCTTAAAAAAAAAAAAGGTTATGTGGTGCGACCATGATTTTTTATTAAAACAAATTAATTTCCTTAATATTTTTTAGATGTTCTTAGTAATTAAAGTGTTTAGAAACAAAGTATTTGCATTTCTTGTAAGTTTTTGTAAATAATGATCTCATATTTTTGTTCTATAATTTCAGTTGCCTTCTTAAATGTAGTTAGCAGACTTATTTTCCTGTAAATTGCATAAAACTGATGTTTTAAATGGTTTAAATATACCACTTGTGCCAGCATACTGTAGCAGTGATTCATATTTCAACCACAGAAATTAGATTATTTATTTATTTAACCTGTTTATTCCCAAAAATTTCCCAGACATGAAAATATCCAAATGATGTGTCATTAGTGCCCCTATAAAATAATCAATAATTATTGTTTAATGTTTTTTTTTTGGAAAAGTCCGTAAAAAATTGTTTTATGGTCGGTCACAATTGTGACTGGTGGGATAATGTGTGTACTGATTTAACATATTTCTGCAGTCATAAAAATTGTTAAATAGCCCAGCTATTTTAAACTGTTTAATTACATTCTAGGGTTACTATTATGAATAAAAACAAACAAACAACAATCATGAACGCATTTCAAAATTGTTACTAGTTTTGTAAAATATAACATAAAATTTTTATATTAGTGCTACCAGTATTACAACATCAATATTGTACATTTTTTGTAACATTTGATTTTTTTTAATTTAGTGCAATATTTTATCATTGCAACTTTTTAGTGTAATTTTCACTAACAACTCCAACTGGATTTATTACTGTATACCTAAATTCACTGTTATCCCACTGGTCACTACTGTGACCATCATTATGTTTACTCATTCTATGACCACACTCAATAAAACTGATTATATGTGAATTCAAATATTGATACTAGACACCTTAAAGATAACGTGTACCAAAAATCTTTGTCATATCTTTATGTGACCGGTGGGATTAAATTGTTAATTTAATACAGTTATTGTTACTGTCGGTCGCACCGCATGATGAGTGGTCGCTCCAAGTGAAACAAAAAACCTTATATTATATAAAACGTGACATTTTGGTTTCACTGTATATTACCATTAAATAACAGGTGCATATACTTTTTATGCTAAAAAGCTATCAAGATTATTTTATTGAATTTTATTAGTTTTAGTAAATGTAAAATTTTTTGACCAACGAAAAAACAGTGGAGTATTTGGGAAAGCCGGTTCTTCAGTTTCATTTGGTAATGCTACTTACATTTTGGGACCTGTGTCTCAAAAGCGGTTGTAATTTCCACTTAAGACTTAAAACTGTTCAATTATCTTTTAGAGTTAGTATGTTAATCTGTTGGCATCGCAATTGGCGCAATTTGGTATGAAAAATTTCATACAATGATAAGCCATAGATAAATCCACTAGCACTGTTTAAGTCTCCTGACTGAGAACGCATTTACACTTAATGTAAACCACAAGAATGGTGATGGAAAACATGAATAAAGCTATTACTTATTGCACAAATTGCTTGGCATGCTTGGCATATGTTTATGGCGGTGGTATCCGGTCCTGTTCCTGGAAGGCCACTATCCTACAGAATTTACCTGAACCAGCTAACCAAATTCTCTAGGATTGTCGGCACCAACAACCTCGTGAGCAGCGCGCTGACATATAACAATGTTGCGCTTTGTGCGTCCCGAGTTCGAGTCCCAGCTTGCGGACTTTTTCTGATCCTTTTCCCACTTTGCTTCCAGTCTAAAATACTCTCCTGTCCTAATAAAGGCAAAAATAAATAAATAAAAATTCCCATACTTACCCATTCCCATACTAACCCATACTTAGAATTTGTGCTCCGCATTTAACCCATGCAAGAGCACACACATGCCGTGAACACACATTTGAAGCAGTGGGCAGCCATTTTTGCTACGACACCCAGGGAGCAGTTGGGTTTGGTGGCTTGCTCAAGGGTCTCACCCCATTGAAGGTGGAAGAGAGTGCTGTACTTTCACTCCCCCCACTTACAATCCCTGCCAGTACCAAAACTCAAACCAATGACCTCTGTGTTACAAGCCCAACTCTCTAACCATTAGGCCATGACTGCTAGGATAAACATGTTAAACCATTTGCACCAAACTACACCAGATACACCAATCGTGATACAAACCAACCTGTGAAAAATTGTACCCCTTTAAAGAATATCCAAAAAATATGAGCTCGAGAGGAACAAACAACTGTAAAAACATATATCATTTCATCTCTAATTGCTTTGCACTTTAGCCATTCCCAAATCCCCGAATTACGGAGCAGCCTGTGCACCACCTCAGCCACGCACACACAAATACACGCATACACAGGAACAAACAATTTTTTTCCCCAACAGCATGCCCCATTAATCTTCTTGTAGGTCCCATCCTCAGTGGGGTTAACCCAGGTGAGGGAGGGGCAGCTGGGGCAAGAGTTAAGGCAAGACCCAGGTTTGATACAGGCTTCCAGAAGCATTAGCTGGTGAGCTGGAGGAGAATGGAGAGGCCTGGTGGGGGCCAGGGGGAGATCAGAGCTTTGGGCTGGACAGAGCCGCGTTGACCTGGGGGTCTAAATTAAGAGCCAGGAGAGGAGCGCTTGATTTCACATCCCCTCAATGACACGCCTGACAGGATGATGTAAGAGGGAGTAAACGTGAGAGGCTCACCTTTAAGTCTGCCCTGTAACCAACGGACCACAGCAGAGGAGAGAGAAAGAAAGACAAAAGCTGGGTTTGAGCACACACACACACACACACACACACACACACTCCTCATACCACTATTCAAAGCATTGCAGTATGCAGTATAAACACAATATGCAGATTTCTGCATGTGTACGATACCCGTTTGACCTTAAAGCTGTTTCAAATAAACAACCAAAGCTCAGCTACTACTGGCCACTCATTTGTGTCCATTTTTAGTTTGAACTTAAAAAATGGCAAGCAAATGATAATGTATAGACAAAGAGAACCCAGGCCTTCAGGCCTTCAACCAAGTGACTTCATTTGGTCTACTTTTTCGTAGTGGTTGTCTCTATTGAAGGACATGCAACACTAATGCAGGACTGACTTGGATGGGCCTGTAACTGGAGAGAACCTATCCACCTGTGCACCTATCCATTGCTGCAGAATCCAAAGAGTTGTTGTCAGATTTGGTCAAGTATTCTGTAGTAGGTGGGTCTTTAAGGTGCAATCACATTTATCGCTGCTCTGCAAAATGTCATGGCAAATTCCATTAATTTCAATAGGAATCTGTGCGACAGAAGGGTGAAAAAGTTCTCCAATGCAGATTTCACTCATCATACAAATTCGCCGTGAACAACAGAAAGCTGTTTGGTCTGACAGTGACTTTTGTGTGAGCAGTGCTTTATACATTGCTACAATGCTGACAATAGAAAATTGTAGAGAGGCCAACTGTTCAGGAATGGGAAAGATCCTCGAGCCGGGATTCGAACTCAGCCAACAGCATTGCATAAGATCTGTACACTTCCTAGAGTCATTGTCAGGCCCTATAGACTACAGATGCAATTGCTCTACAATGGTTTCTACAAGAACAAGGTCTTCAAGTTAAATAGATATCCTATTTGCTGGAAGGATGAGCAAATGGATTGTCTTTGCAAAGCCTGGATCGCCTATATACTAGCTATTGGCAGAATCAATTCCTACTGACTGGCTTGTAAGAGGGACCTGCCATCATCTAAATCATAATGGGTATAATTCAACACAAGTCCCCACCACCTTTTCAGTGACATTAAGCTAATAAAATTAACCACAGAGGCTAGTAGAATCGTCTTCTACTTCGTGATGCTGGACCGAGGCAAGAGTCATCTTTATGAAGAATGATACTTGGGTTTCCAGAGAGGACTAATAAATCCTCCCCAGGAGGACAAGGGTGATGCAGTCAAGAAATGTCCCTGGCATCTGACAAAGAGTCAGACATGTGCTTTCCTTGAGTTGGTCAGCTATTACAGATGTTAACTTTAACCCTCACAGACTTGACAAGACAAGAACAGCTTGAAATGTACCAATGGAGAAGTGCTTGCCTAAAGAGGCATTATTACACCGCCTCACATGGGCAGATAGACATTGGAGGCAGAAGTCAGACATTTCAGACATTTATTAGCTGAAACTCTACCCTGCAGAACGTAGATATGCAGTGTTGGGAAGGTTCAACAAATGGAAACAAAGACTGATTCCAAAGGATGATCCTCCTCCCCCACTATCTTTCTTACCTTCACAGATCTCTACCAACACAATAATACCTGGCAGGGAGACTGTCAAAAGTAAACTGGTTACAGTGACAATTAGGCCAAGTGCAAGAAGGCAGGGTTGAGAAACTGTCATCACCTATTCACTTACCTCCACACTTCCACATCACCCATTAACGTCCCAGCATCAGAGCATCTACAAAATAAAGGATCCTCTCATTCCAGTGGCATCTGTTTCACCCAAATTCTTATTTTCTATAGGTGTGTTTTTCAACCCTGGTCCTGAAGTGCCCCTACTTTTAGATGTGTCCCAAAACAAACGGACTTGGATCAGCTCACCAACTCTTTAGTGGAGACAACAAAACTGTAAATTGGCATGTCAGAAAAAAGGGCATATCTGAATTATGTATTGTAAGTTTAAGTATAAGTTATTCCAAGACCAGGGTTGGGGGACACTCACACCATGAAAAGTCCTTAAAGGTACTACTTTCTAAAAAGCTCTTCAAGCTTTATCCTTTAACCACACAGTGCTCACAGTAATAAGTAATAAGATTTTCAGGATGAACTGGATATATGACTGCTCAGCAAAAACGAACAACAAAACAATACAAATGGACCCAAAGCCCATTTCCCTTGCATGTAATATTTCCAGTGTTTTGTCTAAAGTTGTGATGGTTCAATCTTGTATTCAATGCCTTTTCTGTGTGGTGTACCATTCAAATGTTCAGATGACCTCACTTCCAGAGAAACCACCAGACGGAGAGAGAGAAAGAGAGTAAGAGAGAGACAGAGGGGTGAATGAACAAGAAAACGTCCCCCAGGTAGCTTCGTCTTTCACGCCTTGCTTCTCTCTTGCGACTCAGAACAACGAGTGTCTGTGTTTTATTTTGTCCTCCGTTGTTCATCCGTTGTTCAAAGCCTTTCTTCAGTTGCCCCCACTCACTCATTCATACTTGAGCTATTTAGTTTGTCTCTACTTGTAAAAAGACCTCAATCTCCTTTCTCCAGACTTAGTTTTTTCTGTGGTATTCATATGAATGTCATTCGGTGCTAGTTATGGAGCAGTCAGGAACAAAAGGAAGTGACAAATGGGATGTTCCACGAACACAGTCCACTTTGGTGTCACTGTACTTTTTCAAATATTAGATGCACAAACATCTTTTGTGCATCTAATGTGCACAACATTTTTTACTTTTGTGACCAAGTGTTCCTCAAATCCGGCCTGACCCAGTCAACAAAACAAGTGCATAACTTGATTAATATATATATATTTATTTTTACACAAATTTTACTTCATTTTTTAAGCACCTCATGGCCTATTTTGAACCTTATTCTTGGAAAGTGCCAGAGACATGAACTTCTCCGCTTGCAGAGAAAGAGAAAATAACAGAGAGGTCAAGTCCATTTAGACCGGTAATTGAAGCAGAACAAAATTGCTTGAGCTCACATCATTTCTTGTCTTTCTCTTCCTATATTTCTCTCTCTCCTTCTCTCTCACTCAAGCGCTGACATTGACTAGCACACTGCAGCCCAGCAGTAAATAATTGATGTTTGCGGGAGGCCGAGTCTATAGGTTACCAGTACTGCAGTGAACCCCACAGAGCAAATGTGCAGTTTGGAAAGAGTGTTACGAAGTGCGGGAAAGAGCGCTCAGAGATGTTTGAGTGTGTGTACTGCATCACCTGATCAAACTCAGTGTCCCACTGTGGTGCATGCCATCCATAAAGAGAGAGAGAGAGATTGAGAAGAGTTTCAGAGGCGGTTTTTCTCTTTTCCCCACAACTGTTATACACTGAATTCCACTTCTGAATCCAACCCTCCCTTTCAGCCTCACTATAAATCTATCTGTACAATGACATTATCATAAAAATAGCCTATACCGTGGCCATTTTTGGAGACAGTAATCAAACACTTCCATGGTATACAGTGGCCCCAAATTTATTTGGACACAAACACTTGACGTAAGGGACAGTTTGCCCAAAAATAAAAATATTGGCATCGTTTAATTAAACTCATGCTGTCCAAAACCTGTTCGAAATTCTGTCTTCTGTTGAACACAAAAGAATATATTTTGAAAAATGTTGGAAACAAAAAATTTGACGGTCGCCACAGTATGGGAGAAGTTACTATGAAAGTCAATGGATACCAGCAACTCTTTCAACATTCTTCAAAATATGAAGATGAAAGAAAGAAACTCATACAACTTGAGTGTGAGTAAATGATGACTGAATTTATTTTTGGGTGAACTTTCTCTAAAGTGTATGAATTTCACTGCATTGAACAACAAAATATCAAGCACATTAAAATGACTAGGCATAAACATTGATTAATAAAAATGTTTAAAAATTAGACTATTTGAATAGACGTTTGCTTGTTCTAAAAATTCCACTTGATTTTAGTTTTGATTATATATATATATATATATATATATATATATATATATATATATATATATATTTTTTTTTTTTTGTAAAATGTAAAATATTAATTGCAAATATTTGTCATATTTTATCTAAATATATAAAAATACATTTTTTTTTAAAAAAGCATATACTAAATATATAATTTTACATTTGTGACCCTGGACCACAAAACCATTCAAAAGGGTCAGTTTTTTTTTTTTAAATTGAGATTTATTACATCATCTGAAAGCTGAATAAATAAGCTTTTCATTGATATTAATGTTTTTTTTAGGATAGGAAAATATTTGGCCAAGATACAACTATTTGAAAATCTGGAATCTGAGGGTGGAGGGGAAAAAAAAAAAAAAAATCACCTTTAAGGTTGTCCAAATGACGTTCTTAGCGATGCATATTACAAATCAAAAATAATTTTGCCCCATACAATGTATTGTTGGCTATTGCTACAAATACACCCATGCTACTTAAGACTGGTTTTGTGGTCCACGGACACATTTAAAGAAATCTCCAAAAACTTTATTAAAATCATATTTAGTGACAATTTTGTCCTAAAAGATGTATCAACTAAACTTATACACATGCACAAAGGTGCCTATTCACACAACAAATGACTGAAGCTCCTCGAGATACAATGAAATATATAAAGGAAAGGAAAGAAGATGTAGGTATTCAAGTTTTCAGCTTGAAAAGCTACAAAAAGCTCCCAAAATTGACAAACACAAGAGACTCTTTCTAACAAGCCCTTTTTTTAAATAAACTCCAGCAATTCTTTATATCCCCCATGCGGCATGCAAGAGAGATACTTTTAACACGTAAATGCGCACACGCACGCTAAAGTGCACTTCCTCCCCAGTGCATATGATGTTTGAAGAATCAAATCCTGCTCATTATAGCATGTGTATGTGTCTAAGACCAGGGATATCCTCTCTCCCTAAACGCGCCTCGCCCCGCCAATCGCATTGACTGCAGCGCTCATGTCTTATGCATGAGAGTATGTCTGCGGACAACTGCGGAACCGCACACACTTTCATATTCTAATGCGATGAGAGAAGGGGGGGGGGATGCATTTTGTAAAGCCCTGGTATTACAGGGCAGTGGGCTCAACACGACCCCAAATGTAAACGTGCCGGTCCGCCGTCCAGCGCCGCATTAAAAAAACAACATACATACAAAACAGCGAGAGGAAAAAAGAGGCAGAGAAACACGGCGGGCTTTGCGTGGGATAAAGTGTGCTGAGGACAGCAATAAACTAAAGCTGTGGAGACTTTGAGAAGAGAGGGAGAGAAATGAAATAATTTCTGGAATTGATTTCTGAAATCAAATGTCTGTTCTATGCAGATCTTACATTTCTTTGAGATCTGGATCTCACAGATTGGTGAACCTCAACACTTTATTTGTCTTGTGAAGCATCAAAGTCTCATCATTAAAGCATCAAAAAAAACACAGAACACAAAAAATTGTAGTTTACTAGAAATCTTGATATTCACACTAGCAATGTTTGGTACATCATACTTATTTCAGTTCACAAAACTATTCCAAAGGTTTGTCAACTAATTGGACTGGTATTCAAGTTTTGACTTTGATTTGGTTATAATGCTTAAAAGGAAATATTTTCAGTGAATCCACTTCAGGCTTTTAATGAGACAAAGTTATCATAAGACATCAGAAGACTTGTAAGATAAAACAAGTTTTACAGACTACATTCATGACACTGTTATGGCGCTTTGGCTTCTTTTTTGAAGCTTGAAAGCTCCGGTCCCCATCTATTGTAACTGCATGGAAAAGAGCGAACAGTACAGACTTCAAATTTTTTTATTTTATATTCCATGGAAGAGAGAAAGTAAAAGGTTTGGGACAACATAATGAATAGTAAATAAATAATTAAGAGCTTCTATTAGCATTTTTAATTATTGTAGCTCAATAAATTTGTCAGACTTCTCAAGTCAGTTAAATCATTGTATAAACTGTTTATGAATTTAACAAAGTACAGCTTAGAATTACTCTTTCTAATCAGGTTTTACTGGCAGAACAGGCAATTTGTAATGAAAAAAAAAGTAAAAAGTAAACTAAAAATTAAAAAAAAAAAAAAATTAAAAAGCAAAAAGTAAAAAAAGGGGAAAAAAATTGAAATGATTTCATTTATTCATTCATTAGTTAATTAAATTCATTAATGCACAATATTACAAAAAAACGTCATTTTAAAAAGGGAGAGAAATATATATATTTCTACATGCATACTCATGATGGCCCATTAAAAGGACATGGACAAGCAGTGATAAAGATAATCACAGTGTGTCCTGTTTGATCAGCAGTGAAAGTCAGCGACAACAACTAATTCTCACAGAAGCTTGTAGAGTGACTGAATACAGTCTTCATTATGAGCATGACCGTATGCAAATCACTCTAATGCACAATGACAATGTTAGAATGAACTTTGTCCATCACATGACTGTGACTGGCAGCAAATATGATGAGATTCAGAAAAATATGTAATGAGCTGTCAGTCACAAGGGTCTGCAGTCATCTGTGAGACTTCTGACGTCAGTTAAATCAGTGTATAAAACTTTTACTTTTACAAAACAAAAACAAACACAAAACAAAACCAAAATTAACCAAAACAAAACATAAAACAAAGTCCAGCCAAACCAAAACAAAATGAAACAACAACAACAAAAAAAACACAAAAGAAACCAAAACAAAACAACAAACCAAGCCAAACCAAACTAAACCAAACCAAAACACAAATTAAACTAAAACAAAACAAAATGAAACAAAACAAAACACAAACGAAACCAAAACACAAAACAAACCAAGACAGACCAAAACAAAACATAAAATAAACCAAACCAAACCGAAACAAAACACAAAACAAACCAAGCCAAGCCAAACCAAACCAAAAGAAAATGAAAATAAATAAACACAAAACAAACCAAGCCAGACCAAAACAGAACACAAAATAAACCAAAATAAACCAAACCAAAACAAAAGAAAACAAAACACAAAACAAGCCAAACCAAACCAAAAGCCAAACCAAACCAAACCACAAAATTAACCAAAACAAAATAAAATAAACCAAAACAAAACAAAAGAAAATAAAACACAAAACAAGCCAAACCAAACCAAAAGCCAAACACAAACCAAACCACAAAATCAACCAAACCAAAATAAAATGAAACAAACCAAAACAAAACACAAACCAAGCCAAAACATGAAAGAAACCAAACCAAACCAAACCACACAACCCTGCTGAAAAAAAAAACAGCTAAAACCAGCCTAGACTGGTTTGCTCGTCTTAGCTGGTTTAGGCTGGAAGCAGCTGGTTTTAGCTGGTCTCCCAAACAAAAACAAAAGAGACTCTCCAAACAAAAAAAAAACAAAAAAACAAATCAAGCCAAACCAAACACGAAGCAGTGTAATTTCAGTCTACACCCAGTACTCTTGGTTAGATCACTCTCTCAAAACCTAAACCTCCAGTGCCGGCCATGAAATCCAGTTTTTAAACCCTTTCACCGGCATAAAAGCAACAGCACAGAGAGGAAACAATGTTTCAAAGCAAGAAAAATGTGTTTTAATCCTGCACTTTCATCATTTCATTAATGCACCAGGCAATTGAAAAATTACACTCTTGACTATGGTTTATTTCAGCAGCTAGAGGAGAAAAAAATGAATGAAGACGACAAAGAAGATTATAAACGAATAACAATGCCTCCTTTGGCACGCTGCTGGAGATAGAAAAAAAAGGTAATATTTTGTTTGCATTTTATACGGAAACCAAAAATTTAATTTTCCTTTTAATAGTAGGATTATACAAACATGGAAGAAAGCTTGAATAAATATTCTAAATGGAAATGGATTTTTGCATTCGACATACAGTATATATTATCTGTCTATTTTATTTATTAATACAAACAGGGCTTCCAGCCACAAAATGTCTTTTTACAATAAAGGAATAAACGCAATGATTTACATTACATTAACATGCCTATCCAAACCAAAACAACACGGTCCAAATCACTTTTCATCATTTCGTTGAGGTGCAGGCATCTGCCAACAAACTAAATATTTATAAACATATATTCTAGTATTTGTCTGAGGGAAATAATAAATAAATACAACTGTACATTTCTCAGTGAGTTTGTCCCAGTACTTACTAATGCTTTGGCTACACTTCTAAAGTGAGTAAGTAAATTTCACTCACATTACAAATGACGGTTATTGTAATATCATATCACACCAGCGGTTTATTGTCAGTTACGACAGTCTCGGGAGATTTATATCCGAGAGAAAATCCCTGCATCAAAGAACCATTTACTTTTCCTGAAAACACTTTGTTTCCTGCAGCAGGTATCAAAACAAAAGAGCGGAGAGATGGAAAAACAGACAGGAGGAGATCATGGAGTCGTTTATTTCTTATGTTCTACGCTTAACGGCACCTTATACACAGATATATTAATAAGGTATTATGCACAATAACAGTTTTATGGATTTTAAATGGCCATCATTTACAAACATAGTGCGCAACTATCACATGGAAGGGGAATTTTATAACCCTTTAATGTAAGTCTCTCTCTCTTTTAGCTCGTTCATCTGAGCGCAGCTGAAACGCGCTGGAGATGTTTTATTGATGGAGATGAAGGACAGATTAAAACGGGCATTACCCAAACCAGCTAGAAACGCCGTTAATGATCAATCAAACGTAGCAGAACAAAAGTAATTTCTGCATTCTTCATGAGTGTGGCCGTTCAAGAGATGATCCGAATGAAAGTTTGCTCTGAGTTTCTTTTGTTGAAGTAAGCAAACATTACAGTAAATGACAAATAACGTGTTACAACAAACTTTCATTTGGAAATGTCACTTTAGCAAGGTTTATCTGGCACCAACAAACATGTAGTGTTGTATAAAACTTGTTTCAATTTTTTTTTTGTTCTCCATCAAAAAAAAAAAAAAAAAGTAATAAATAAATAAATAAAACTTGTTTCAAAGGATAGAATATTTATTTATTTATTTATTCAATGTCTGATCTGTTTTCTTATTAAAAAATAAATTCAAATAAACAATAAAAGTAACTTGTGAAAGTAACTCATGCTGTAGCTCTCAGATGTCAATTGCACACCACATATATACAGAATAATTCTACTGTAATATTCAGTAGTATTTATTGATATTCATGATGTTGATGTAGTAAAACATAATGAATAACACATATATAACATTATAGGTTAAATATAACCTCATCATAAAAGTAACTAATAAAACTGATCTCCCATACGATAACTTGTGTGAAGAACAGACTGAAATAAGTCTATACTATAACGATTTACTATTTTTATTTCTATTCTGTTTTTATATAACAGAAACATCAATAATTACATGAATAATAAATCACCATATTTTACATTTAAAAAATTATTATTGCATATAACAAGTGCAAATCAGGGGAAATAAATAATAATAAAATTGTTAAATTGTTATATATTATAACATTTATTTATTTATTTATTTATTTTTGTTTGTTTGTTTGTTTTACAACACACACAAAAAAAATCAAAGCAATACAAAGTAAAATTCATTCCCCAAACAAACAAACAAAACCAATTAATTTTCAGATGAAACAAAAACCCAAACAAAAACAAACCAATAATAAACAAAATCCACTCCCAGGACAAACATTTAAACAAACAAACTATAAATAAATAAATAAATAAATAAATAAATACATAAATACATACATACATACAAAAAAGGAAACCAAAGGTCAAATTAATGTATGTTTATTTATTTATTTATTTATTTTATTATTTTTTTTTTGTTTGTTTGTTTTACTACAATTCATTCCCCAAACAAACAAACAAACAAACAAACAAACAAACAAACAAAAACAATTCATTTTCAGATGATAAAAAAACCCAAACAAAAACAAATCAATATTAAAAAAAATCCATTCCCAGGACAAACATTTAAACAAACAAACTATAAATAAATAAATACAAAAACAAAAGCACACACAAATAAAAATAAAAAAAGCAAACCAAAAGTCAAATTAATGTATGTTTATTTATTTATTTATTTAGTGTCTGTTTGGTTTTTTTTGTTTTACTACAACACACACACACACACACACACACACACACAAAATCAAAGCAATACAAAGTAAAATTCAAAACAAACAAAAACAATTAATTTGGGGAATGGATTTAACTTTGTATTCGCTTTTTTGTGTGTTGTAGTAAAACAAACAAACAAAAAAACAAAACACACACACACACACACACACACACACAAAAAGCAAACCAAAAGTCAAATTAATGTATGTATGTTTGTTTGTTTATTTACTTTTAATGTCTGATCTGTTTTTTTTTTATTAAAAATAAAAAAATAAAAACTTATTCAAAAAGTAACTCATGCTGTAGCTCTCAGATATCAATTGCATACCTCAGTTACTGAAAAACTAAAAATAAAAAACTATATACAAATAATTCTACTGTAATATTCAGTAATATTTATTTATATTTCTGTCTAGTAAAACAAATAACGTGTAACACATTATAGGTTAAATATAACCTATTTCTATTCTATTTTTATATAACAGAAATATCAATGATTACATGGATAATAAATCACCATATTTGACATAAAACATATATTATTGCATATAACAAGTGCAGGGGAAATAAATAATAATAAAAATGTTATATATTCTAACATTTATTTATTTATTTATTGTTGGTTTGTTTGTTTGTTTGTAGCAATACAAAGTCAAATTAATTCCGAAACAAAACAAACAAACTAAGAACTAATTTTCAGATAAAACAAAAACTAATTAATAAAACACAAAATCCACTCCCGGACAAACATTTAAACAAACAAACGAACTATAAATAAATAAATACAAAAACACGCAAATAAAAAATAAAAAAGCAAATTATTGTTTATTTATTGGTAAGCAACTGTTCAGCAAGCTTTGTTTCACACAGACTAGTTGACTATTTTTCCTTTACTACATTTTTTATTTTTTTTTTACATCATAGACACAGCGCTGAGCTCATAGAGACTGCACTTTTAGTATTAAATGATGTGATTTAAAACGGTTTAAATCAAATGTAAAGTAGGGTGTTGAGTGACAGTCCGGATGTTGTCTATGTAAGCAGTGGACAGAAAGGCACTACAGTGTGTGGAACAGTGCAGTTGTGTTACTACACAAACATACATCAAACATACTGGACAGGTTTCCTATTTGTTTAGTTTAAATCAAACAAACAATATTGCGTCTGCACGTTTGGTGTAATCCATTTGGCCTGTGACAAATAACTGAATCATTTCTCAGGAGCTTTAATACGTCGGAAGGTAAAACAAGCCAGACTGTTGTCAGACTGGAGAAATATCCATTTTCCTAAAACAATAGCGCTCTATTGGCATCCGTCCCACAGTAATTACTTCATTAGCTAATTTCTCTCAGCTGAGACGACACGTTTGATGGAGTAGAGCAGAGAGGAAAGCAAACGGAGGAGGAAGGCGAAGGAATCAACAGATAAACGGACGCTATCTCCACTAGTGTTGGATCAATTAGCACAATGAAAACAGCATGGATTTTGCATTACTACTCCAGCACTCTTTCTTGGTTTACTTAATGTTTGGCGGCCTGATATTCTCAGCACTGCCTGATGGGATAGTGGAGGATCGATGGGAAAGGAAGAGGCCTCGCCCAGATCTCAGAGAAGACTCAATCAACTCATGCCAATAAATGCACATTACACTCGCACAACACACACACACACACACACACACACAGAAAGCTCTTCAAACAACAGCCACTTTAAGACTGAAAGGACGTCCGACTAAGAATTTTTAACATTTTTTATGTGATGTTTCTTTGTCTGTCATTTTAAGCACTTGTAGAGTTACGGCAATACTGGTCTAGTCTCTAAATGAAGAGAAGTTGTCTTCATCGGGTTGGAGACGTAACAAAGTGGAAGAAAACAATGTAAGGGAAGCACATTGATTAGCATAACATTATATGTGAATAACTCTAGTGAAAAATAAATATACATTTCTTTTATGCTAAGTACAATCTTAAAAATAAAGCTTCCAAAAGGGTGTTTTTGCAGTGATTTCATAGAAGAACCACTTTCTAAAGAACCTTTTCTGCATTTGTAAAGTTCCATGGATGTTCAAGGTTCTTCACTGAATCAGTGATGCCAATAAAGAACCTTCATTTTTAAGAATGTATACTACAAGTACATTTACATATTTATATACTTAAAGGAGAAGTCCACTTCCAGAACAACAATTTACAGATGTACTCACCCCTTTGTCATCCAACACGTTCATGTCTTTCTTTCTTCAGTCGTAAAGAAATTGTGTTTTTTGAGGAAAACGTTTCAGGATTTTTCTCCATGTAATGGACTGATATGGTGACCTGAGTTTGAACTTCCAAAATGCAGTTTAAATCTTCAAACGATCCCAAATGCGGTTGTAAACCACAAAACAAACGCTCGTCTTGTCTTTCTCTCCCTGAACTCTATATTCTGGTTCAAAACAGTTGGGTATGTCGAAAAACTCCAACTGTATTTTCTCCCTCAACTTCAAAAATCATTCCGAAATCATCCTACATCACTGCAGAAGTACCGACACAGTCTTTGCAAAGTGAACATGCAAAGAAGATCAAACACCCTTAACAAAAAAGGTAAAACTGTGATATAAGACGATTTTGAAGTTGAGGGCAAACATGAGATGGGAGTTTTTGGACATACACTAACTGTCATGAACAGGAACAAAAACAGAGGTTGGGAAGAGCGAAACAAGATGAGCGTTTGAGATTAAAAGGTATATAAATTGTATTTTTAAATGAAAATAACCAATCGTTACGCTAGATAAGACCCTTCTTCCTCGGCTGGGATTGTTTACAACCGTATTTGGGATCGTTTGAAGCCGCATTTAAACTGCATTTTGGAAGTTAAAAACTCAGGGCACCATATCAGTCCATTATGTGGAGAAAAATCCTGAAATGTTTTCCTCAAAAAACAATTTCTTTACGACTGAAGAAAGAAAGACATGAACATCTTGGATGACAAGGGAGTGAGTACATTATCTGTAAATTGTTGTTCTGGAAGTGAACTTCTCCTTTAATAAAATACCTTGCAATTGTACTTTTAGTGTACTAAACTGGATTATTTAAAATCTGCTAAATTGGAGCAACTCATTTTGTACTTAATGCAGTTTAATTGTGCAAAAGTAATGATGAAATTCAACTAAAGATATATCTGATTGTGCTAAAGTGGAGCTATTGCAAGTATACTTCAGGTACACTTTTAATATTTTGCATTTAAAGACTGATATTATTCAAAGATCACATAATCCTTATCAACAATGGCATTAAAACACATTTATGTGTGTGCTTAATGTTAAAAATGTGCTGTTATGAGCCTAAGTCATTGTGCACAAGTAGTACTCCAAATAAGGTTTATTTATAATTTTTATATCAGTAAAGTCTCAAGCGATATGTTAGTAAATATGTTAATAGATTTGAACTAAATTTATTATTTAATAAATATATTTAAAATATTATACATTTTTGGCACCAATAGCCTTGTGGTTAGTGCACTGACATATAGCACAACTGTGCTCGCAGTGACCCGACTTCGAATCCAGTCTCGAGGTCCTTTGCCGATCCCACTCCCCTCTCTCTCTGCCCAGTGCTTTCCTGTCATCTCTCTACTGTCCTGTCCATTTAAGGCACAAAAAAAGCACAAAAATATAACTAAATATATAAAAAAAATAATAATAATAATAATTTTTTTAATTATTTGGATACATTTATTTCCGTTAAACCATATGAAACTAAACAAAACAAGAAAATACTAAACTAAAAGCAAAATGAAATAAATTTCCAGATTAAACAAAACAAGACAAAAAACTAAACTAAACAAAAACACAAAAATATAAAAGCAATACAAAACTAAATTAATTCCCAGACAAAACAAACAGACAAACAAACAAAAAGCTATTTCCAGATTAAACACAACAGAGAACTAATTAAAGCAAAAACACACACAAAAAAACAACACATAATTAATTTCCATACAAAACAAAAAACACAAAAAACACAAAGCAAAATAAATAAATAAATCATTTTCAGATTAAACAAAACAAGACAAAAACCTATATAAAATCCCAAATAAAAACAAATACAAAATCCATTCCCAAACAAACAATAAATAAGTAAATAAATAATACAAAACAAAATAAGACAAAAACAAACAAAAAAAAGCAAAACAAAAGTAAAATAAATGTTTGTTTGTTTGTTTATTTATTGGGTAAGCAACTAATTTGCAAGCTTCACTTCACACAGACTGGTTGACTTCACATTTTCCTTACAAAATAAAAAGTTATCTTTGTATATATCACATATTAAAGATATAGTAATAAAAACAAACAAACAAACAAATAAATAAATAAAAATAACTTCACAAGGGCCAAATAAATCAAATGTACTTAAAGGAATAGCTCACCCAAAAATGAAAATTATTATTAATTGCTAACCCTCATGACGTTCCAAACTCGTAAGACTTTCGTTCATCTTCGATAAACGCAAATTAAGATATTTTTTTTATGAAATCAGAGAGCTTTCTGACCCTGCACAGACAGCATCGCAACTGTGAACATGCGTCGAAGACCCTCACGGAAGAGAAGAAAGTGTTGAATGAAATTGAAGTTGAAGAATTTTTGTTTTTTTGGTGCACAAAAAGTATTCTCGTAGCTTTATAACATTACGGTTGAACCACTGATAGGGTATTTTACCAATGTCCTTACTACTTTTCTGGGCCTTGAATGTGATAGTTGTGTTGCTGTCTATGCAGGGTCAGAAAGCTTTTGGATTTCATCGAAAATATCTTAATTTGTGTTCCGAAGATGAATGAAGGTCTCACAGGTTTGAAACGACATGAGGGTGAGTAATTAATGAAAGAATTTTCACGTTTGGCTGAACCACACCTTTAATTTCACAAGCAGATTTGTAGCATTTTAAATATTACATTTACAGACAACTACAGAAAACCTCGCAGACAAACCATAAACAAAAAACACAGAGCAGCCATGTGGAGTGTATGGAACCATACCGTCCCCTGAGCCAGTGCTTTTAAAGTCATGTTACATTTCAAAAGAGTGCAGGTCATCACTGGCATGGCTTCCTCCCCCTCAGCAGATGTGGGTAAGAGAATGCTTTTCCATTACAATGAGGTTGACATGTTATAGAGAGCGGATCCATTATCGTGTGTACCTGTGTGGGGAGCGTATGTCAATGGCGGTCTCCCCCCGGCTCACGGATCAGGATGATAATGCATGTTTATGATGGTCTCTCGTCTCGTACCCACACACTGCTATAGTGCTTTATGGAATAAAAGCAGCTATGAAAGCGCTACTTGTATTAGCGGGGCACTTTTACTGTAAATAAAGAGATATTATGTGCGTATGTACATCTTATAGCCAATCTCCTCCCTCTCCACACTCAAAGCATGCCAGCATGTAAACTTTTTCAAGCACTCCTTTTAACTGCACTGTCTTGCTTACTCACAAAACAATCTATCACGGCTGTAATTAGCACAATGGAGAGCCGTTGATTCACTGCTAACAACATTTATTACATAATTAAATTTATTTCCTTGGCAGACGGCACTTTACAAAGAAACAATTACTTCAGCCTGTAACTAACTAAGAATACAAATTGACTGCTAAGACTAAACCACAAAGTGCTAATAAGAAAGCAGGCTAGCAATGGTAGTTCTGTCAATAGAATTAAGGTTACGTTTGGTTAGAAGAAGTCTTTAGCCTTAGCGATGCTAGATATATTGAGAAGAGGAGGGGGCCCAATACCGAACCCTGAGGTACCCCGTTGGTTATCTGATGTGATTTAGACACTACTCCTCTCCGAGATTCCACGAGAGAGCTTCCCATGAGGTATATTAAGACTCAAATCAGTAAAGTGCACTTCCTGTGAAGCCAGTGAGGACCCCAACAAAACCAAAATTAGGGTTTTGTGCCTATAAAACGCAATAAAATGCTCTCTAGTTTGAGAATGTACCTCCGGCTAATACCACCTGTTTTTTTTAAAAGTGTCACATCAGTGTAAATGCAATTGGCTATTTAAAAACAAGAATAAACTGCGTTTTGTCCTGCCCCAACTTCCTCGTTTCAATTACATCGGTACGTTGGAGACAATTTTATTTCATAGGATCCAAGAAAGTATTAAGGAAATGTTTAAATATATTAAAGTGTTGGAAAGTCAGGGCAAAGACGTGCAAATTAATTTCCATAAAAAATTTAATTAACGCCCCCAGTTTCTTTGGATTGTCCTTCCTTGCGCTTGGTTCTCTGCTCAGGGATCTTGACCTGAGGTAATTGCCTTTTAGCTTTGAGAAAGGCAGTCAAGCTACACTGGGCTACAGGCCCCATCTGGGAAAACTTCTTTCCTAAACAACATCTACACAAATACCCTCAACCACAGAGTCACATAAAGAGATGGTAAAACACAGAGTTAATTGTTTAAGGTTTACACGTTATATGGTCCAGCTGGCAGGCATCAAATGAAGTCTGTTTGAGTGTATGTGTGTGTGCGTGCATAATCTCAACCAAACATCCAGTGTGCTACTGTTCAGCGACCGGCATTAGACAGCCTAATTGCCCCTCCTGTGTCTCTGGGAGGCTGGGAGACCCTCATAGTCAGTGTTGGGTCTTGCAGGGCCTAATTGACCCTCTTGGTACCATGAAGGAGCGTTAAATGAACAGAGGGGGTGAATAAGAGAGAGATGATTAATAGAGTGGGGTTAGGAGACGACCGCAGCCTGGAGGAGATGTGATCCAACAGTGATAGCAGCGAACAGAAACCCTCTTCACCAGTCTCGGCAGAAAACGAACAACCTCCAGGCCAGATGAGAGGCTGAACCGGTCAAGTTGGGTTAAAGGTGAAAGGTGAAGAGTGAAAGGTGGGAGTTTAAGGGTCTGGGTCTATGTGGTGTTTCGAGAAGCAAGCACAGGTGGCGGGCCACTGGAGATTAAGCGTTATGATTTTAAAGTGAAGTTATCAATCATTATGAAGAAGGGTTCGCCTCATGGAAAACGAAAGCAACACGTTAATTAATGCACGGTAGGAATCAAGTGTGAATAAGCAAACCAAAACAAAGCAATACAACTCCAACCTCAGTTTTTTTTTTTTAGATCTAACTAATGTATTACTTTGCTGTTTTGCTTAGCAGTTTTTTGTTTGTTTTGTATGGAAGCCCGTTTCCACCACTGAATAAAAAATAAAAAGGTTATTGCGACTTTTTATCCCGCACTTCTTTTTTTTTTCTTGTGACATACTGTAAAAACCTGCAGTTGCAAGTTACAAAGTCAGAATTGCGTGATTTAAACTTTCAATTACCTGATATAAACTCACAATTACGAGAAATAAATTCAGAATTTTTATCTCGGAATTGCGAGTTTATTTCCCAGAATTTTGAGTTTGTCTCGCAATTCTGACTTTATAACATTTACATTTATTCATTTAGCAGATGCTTTCATCCAAAGTGACTTACAAGTGGGGAATACGTCAAGCGATTTATCCTGAAGAGGTAAAACGACACAGGAAGTGCTCATAATACCATATAACAGGCATTGTTCAGGTAAGTACAAGCTAGAAAGGGAAGAATAGGAAGAGAGTAGAACAAAATGTTTTTTTTTTTTTTTTTTTTTTTTTTAAGTCAAATAATATCGAAAGAGATGAGTTTTCAGCAGTCGCTTGAAAGTTGTCAGGGAGTCGGCATTCCGGATAGGGGTGGGAAGATCATTCCACCAGCCTGGAATGGTGAATGTTCTACAAAGTGAAATTGTAACTCATAATTGCAAATTTATATCATGCAGTTCAGAGAAAAAAAAAGTCAGAATTGTGAGTTTATATTATTTTTCTTTTAATTGCGAGTTTATATCTTGCAATTCATTTCTCAAAATTATTAAAATATAACCTTGCAATCACGAGTTTAGGGGAAAAAAGACATTTTTTCATCTCACAATTCTGGCATAACTCGCAATTTCGAGTTAATACCACGTAATTCTTCCTAAATTTCTCAGAATTGCGAGTTATCACGCAATTCTAAGAAAAAAAGTCAGAATTGCGAGTTTGTATCACGCAATTGTACGAAAAAAGTAAAAACTGCAAGTTTGTCTCGTGCAGTTCTAAGAAAAATTTAGAATTGTGAATTTGTATCACGCAATTCTAAAAAAAAAAGTCAGAATTGTGAGTTTATATCATGCAATTAAGAAAAAAAGAATTGTGAGTTTGTGTCACAAAGCTCCAATAAAAAAGTCAAAATACTAAATTTGTATCATGCAATTCTTAGAAAAAAAAATTGCGAGTTTGTGTCATGCAATTCTACGGAAAAAGTCATAATTGCAAGTTTGTTGCATGCAGTTCTAAGCAAGTGTGAGTATATCTTAAAATTCATTTCTCAGCGTTAGTTAAATTGTTAGATATAAACTTGCATATGCGAGTTATAAAGTACAATTTTGAGGGGAAAAAAGACTGATGTTCTCAGAAGTGTTAGTTTTTATCTCACAATTCTGACTTAACTCGCAATTGTGAGTTTATATCACGAAATTCTAAGTAAAACATCAGAATTGCAAGTTTGTCTCATGCAATTCTAAGAAAAAAAAAGTCGGAATTGCGAATTTGTATCACACAATTCTAAGAAAAAAACTTCAGAATTGAGAGTTTATATCTCACAATTCTAAGAAAAAAAGTCAGAATTGCGAATTTGTGTCACGCAATTCTAAGAAAAAGTCAGAATTGTGAGATATAAACTTGCAATTACAAAGTACAATTTTGAGGGGGAAAAAGACCCTCAGAAAAACTTCTCAGAATTGTTAGTTTTTATCTCACAATTCTAAGAAAAAAAAAACAGAATTGCAAGTTTGTCTCATGCAATTTTAAGAAAAAAATCAATTTGTGAGTTTGTATTGTGCAATTAAAAAAAAAAAAAGCAAAGTCAAAAAGCAAACTCGTAATTGCTAATAGGCAGAATTGCGAGATAAAAAGTCACAATTATCTTTTTTTTTGTTCAGTGGTGGAAATGGGCTTACATAGTTTTGTTTTCTTTTGCCGTTTTCTTTTGGTTTGATCTATTTTGCTCTTTTTTGTTTGGTTTTGCTTTGCTGTTTTGTTTTGATATTTACTCAAAATCCACAAAAAAAAAAAAGATTTTGAAAAAAACATTTGAAAACGGCCAAATATAAGGCAATTCAACAGCCTAGTTGATATGTCAGTCTGTCATTAGCACACACACACACACACAGACACACACACACACACACACACACACTATATCACATTAAGCGGTGTATTTATCACACCGCCCTTAAAAGTTCTGGAAACGTGGATTTCATCTGTCTGCACCAGAGGTGAGGAGTGTTGATGAAACACTTCCTGGGCACATCTCCCGAGTCTCCGGCCCCTTCAAAGGGGGAGGGCCTCATTTTTCATGCAAACTGTAATTTAGTAAGACTGAATATTGATTGAGCGCTCCATGTCTCCCAAACAATGCCACTTCAATCAGGGCTCTTGGAGGCTGCCCAGCCTGCTGCCAATAGCCGCACAGACTGATTTAAGAGATGGATAAAAAGCGGATACGTCGAAGGGCCGCACCATGACTAATGGGGCCCCTCTGTACAGCCCTAGACTATGCATCATGATTTAACCAAAAGCTCTGATGAACAGATTAGGAAGGGGAGGAAACGGGCGGCCACCAGGAATTTCAATACCACCGAGGGGACGGGGGAAAACACAAGGCATACGTGGGATTTTAAAGCAGAGATGTGTTTTAACAGGAAACTTTCACAAGCGGAAAAGATTCTGAGTGTAAGAGAATGTAGATTTTTTCATATGCAATTTTGTAAAGTTCTATTTTATGACATTTTATTTTAAGAACCTGAATTCTAAATTCAATTCAAACACCTTACGTCTGTGACAACACTCTTGATTGGCGGCAAGTGTCTGTCAGTAAACATCAGCGTTTAATGAATTAAAACGTTTCCTCATTAGCTTTCCCACACATCACAGGGAGAGCGAGGTTCGCCGCGCCCCAAGGACACAAACGCACAAACGTGCATTTGAATTCCACTGCATTCTCGCGGCGGTCTCCAAACCAGACATGTCCAATAACGACGCTTAAACAATGACGTTTAGATTGAGGCTTAATCTGTATAAAACTACACATGTCATAAACACAGCTGAGATTTATGCATGTCCCCAGTATAATCATATCATAATCACAAACCGACCCTTGACTGATCTCGCTGTGATTGCATAGTCATTTATTCTGATGTAATTTCCCCTCCGTCTCTGTCTTTAGTGCTGTAAACAAAGCAGTTTGTGCAAACGAGGTCCAGGGATTCGCTCAAGGTTAGGATGGAGACTATAGAGACAACTTGTCAGGGAATAACCACAACCTGCAGTCACGTTCAGGCCTCCAAAGATGGACAAATCTCAGCTTTGCTGATGTTGGAAGAATTTTCAAGCACATCATTCAAAAAAAACAAAAAAAAAAAAAAAAAAAACTGTCCTGTATTTGGTGCTCTGATATATCCAGTTTTTTATGTTCTATAAACTTTAGTTTTCTTTTATACT
This sequence comes from Labeo rohita, assembly GCF_022985175.1. Taxonomy (NCBI): domain Eukaryota; kingdom Metazoa; phylum Chordata; class Actinopteri; order Cypriniformes; family Cyprinidae; genus Labeo; species Labeo rohita. The sequence goes on from NC_066893.1 coordinate 2,145,095, forward strand.
TCATATTTTTGTTTGAGTCTGAATTTAGCCTTCTGTTCTTTCATGCTGTTTTATGTTTCGTTTGCCTTTGTTTATTCTTCTGTTTAATCTTTGCTTTTTATAAATTTTATCTTTGTGTTTTTCTGTCCTGCCTTGACTTTATTTTACTAATTGCAGTCTGTTTCTTTAGTTTCTTTCATTCATTTATTTGCCTTTGTTCAGTCATTTGTTTCTATTGTCTTTTTGTTTAGTTTTGTCTGTTTGTTTGTTTTTTACCCTCGTTCATTTTCACTTCATCATTTGTTCGGTCTTTGCCCTTCATTTTATTATTATGCTAATTCATTTTTGAACATTTTCTTTCCTTCATTCGTTTTGGAAGTATGTTTTAATTCTGTTTTGTTTAAATTTCTGTTTTGTAATTAGTTTTCACTTTTTTTCTTATTGTGTTGCCCTGTCGTGTTCTTTTATTCTTTGTACACTTTATTCTTTCTGTCCTTTTTTGCTTGTTTTGCTTTCTTTGTTCTTTCAGTATTTTCATTTTGTTCTCTTTATTCACTTTGATTTTTTTTTTTATCTTTTTCAGTCAGTTTTGCTCATTTTTGTTTGCACTTTAGTTTTTGTTTTCCATTTTTTGTGTCATTCTTGTTTGTTTATATTCTTTTGTTCATTTTGTCAGTTTTTAATCTTTTGTTCAAACTTTTTTCTCAGATTTTTTTATTCTGTCTACACTCATTTTTTGCTTGTTTTGTTTTCTTTGTTCTTTCAGTATTTTCATTTTGTTCTCTTTGTTCACTGATGTTTTGTTTGTTTTTTAGTCTTTTTCAGTCCGTTTCGCACATTTTTGTTTGCACTTTAGTTTTTGTTTTCCATTTTTTGTTTGTGATTCTTGTGTTTGTTATATTCTTTAGTTCATTTTGTCTGTTTTTAATCTAGTTCAAACTTTTTTCTCAGATTTTTCTTTATTCTCTCTACACATTTTTTGCTTGTTTTGCTTTGTTCTTTCAGTATTTTCTTTTGTTCTCTTTATTCACTTTTGTTCACTTCACTTTTTGTTTGTTTTTTAGTCTTTTTCAGTCAGTTTCGCTCATTTGTTTGCACTTTAGTTTTTGTTTTCCATTTTTTGTTTGTCATTCTTGTTTGTTATATTCTTTTGTTCATTTTGTCTGTTTTTTAACTCTTGTTCAAACTTTTTTCTCCTATTTTTCTTTATTTCTACACTCATTTTTGTTTGTTTTGCTTTGTTCTTTCAGTATTTTCGTTTTGTTCTTGTCATTCACTCAGATTTTTTGTTTGCACTTTAGTTTTTGTTTTCCATTTTTTGTTTGTCATTCTTGTTTGTTTGTTATATTCTCTTGTTCATTTTGTTTTTAATCTTTTGTTCAAACTTTTTCTCCAATTTTCTTTATTCTGTCTACACTATTTCTTTTGTGCTTGTTTTGCTTTGTTCTTTCAGTATGTACTTTTGTTCTCTTTGTTTACTTTGATGCTTTGTTTGTTTTTTTGTCTTTTTCATTCAGTTTCACAAATTTTTGTTTGCACTTTAGTTTTTGTTTGTCATTCTTGTTTGTTTGTTATATTCTTTTGTTCATTTTGTCTGTTTTTAATCTTGTTCAAACCTTTTTTCTCAGATTTTTCTTTATTCTTTCTACACATTTTTTTGCTTGTTTTGCTTTGTTCTTTCAGTATTATCTTTTGTTCTCTTTGTTCACTTCAATTTTTTGTTTTTTAGTCTTTTTCAGTCAGTTTTGCTCATTTGTTTGACTTTTTTGTGTCATTCTTGTTTGTTTGTTATATTCTTTAGTTCATTTTGTCTGTTTTTTAACTTTTGTTCAAACTTTTTTCTCAGATTTTTCTTTATTCTTTCTACACTTTTTTCCATGTTTGGCTTTCTTTGTTCTTTCAGTATTTTTGTTTTGTTGATTGTTTATTTGTTTGTTTTTTAGTTGTTTTTTTTTCAGTTTCGCTCATTTTTGTTTGCAGTTTTTATTTTCCATTTTTTGTGTCATTCTTGTTTGTTTGTTGCATTCTTTTGTTCATTTTGTCTGTTTTTAATCTTTTGTTCAAACTTTTTTCTCAAATTTTCTTTATTTTGCTAATCTAATAACTCTTTCAGCTTTCAATACATGTCTAATACTCTTAGTTTCACTAAAATTTCTATACATATATATCTACAGAAGAACATGTGAAACATCCATCTGGCCCAAGCGAAATTTCCTACCTGTGTTTTTTACTTTTTGAAACTTGCTCTGGTCGTGTCCGCGAGCTAAAAGCCTATCGCAGAGTAGGGAACGGGTGCTTGTGTAACCATTAAAATGAAAAAGTAGCTCTTAAGGAGAGGCTGTTGAAACACCATTAGGAAATCGAGACAAATGCAGCGAGGGGCTCCAAGACCCAAACGCGAGACCAGCGGTAAATCAGACACACTAATCTGCAGTCTGCGACGGCGTTCGCATTTACACACAGACGACATGTGACAATATACAACTCCGCGCCCAACTGGAATTAACTTTCGGATGTCTTTTATAAATTCGAACTTGTAAAACAAAACAATCTGAAATGCAATCAGATAAAAAAGGGAAGGGAATTACTTTGTCCGGGAGGAGAATTCCCTCTAGCCGACCCGGTTTCTCCTGGTTTTGGGCTTAATGTTAAGCAACAGACCTGGGTAACCTTGCAAACATGGTCGATGCTTATTTAAAATCACATTGATTAACAGTTGTAATTATTGATTATGTCATGCAGCTAAGACAAAGCTGATGTGTCTAATGGTGCGGGATGGGAGCCGGACACTCGCTAACATACAGTGCACAAATCAAGGATGCGCTAATCAATCATAGGACGGCGATAATCCACGGGTCGCCCGCTGACCGCTCGTCGCCCGACGGCCCGCGCCTAATATTCAATTATTGTACGCACGACGGCTCCGACCTGTTTCGCGATTGATTTCTTTTCAAACGGCGGGCATCCTTCACTCCTGACGTGCGGAGTTGTTCCCATGTTCGGAAACATCCCCGTTAAATTACAATGCCATCTGCTTTCCGCCCGCCGAGCCCGTTCTCCTCCTCCTCCTCCTAGTCGTCCTCCCGATGCTGTCATAATGAATATGCACTATCTCGGCCTGCCATCAAGCGCCTCTCCCTCCGATTTAATCTCCCCTTAATCTCTCCCCATTGTAATTTCAAATTGTTTTGTGTTTTACGTTAAATTGAGGCGCGCCAACCATCCGCGCCAAGGCCGCCCTGGCTGCTAGAGCGGGAAGGATGTTTTCATTTCCATTCATTGCTCCCTAAAAAAGCGCTTTTATTAACAAGTTTACATAAATAAGAGCAACAGAAGGAGAATATTGCTCTAGAGGAGAGGGGAGGGAACGAGAGAGATGAGCGAGAGAACGAAAGCGCGAGAGAGAGGCAGAGGGAGACGTGTGTGGCCTTCTCGAAACGTAACGGTGTAATACAGTCGTGTCGTTTGCGTAATGAGTTTAATAGATTAAATTAATGAGGTGTGACATTCTGTTTGAGGTCACGGCGCTGTACTGTATTTGCTGCTTTGATATTTTTATTCGCTCATTTCGTGCGCCTTTCTTTCCGAATATCTGCTTCTCTTTCTTTCATTGTGTCGATCGTTTGTTTTCTCTTTTCTGTCGTGTCTGTTCTTGGTTCTGCTGTTGTTTCATTGTCTTTTTTTTTTGTTTGTTTGTCTTTTGCTTGATATTTCATGTTCTTTCACCCTTCCAGTTTGTTTATTCTTTCATTTCATTGCTTTTCTTTCGTTAGCTCGTTAACACTTCATCAATTTCTCTATTTCCTTATTCGCTTTTATTTTGTTTGGGTTTTTTTAGTCTTTTTCATACATTTCAGTCTTTTTGTTTGTTTGTTTGCCTGCTTGCTTTGCCTGCTTGTTTGTTCTCTCCTTTTTTTTCACTTCTATTTTCTGTTTGTTTGATTTTCCAGTCTTATTCATGCATTTTAATTCATGTTTTGCTTTTCTTTGTTTGTTTGTTTGTACTTTCAACCTCTTTTTTTGCCTGTTCACTTTATTTGTTTCAGCAGTGGTGTAATGTAACAAGGTAATAATACAGTAGTATATTTTAGGAGTATCTGTACTTTACTTAATTTTTTATATTTCAGTCAACTTTTACTTTTACTCCGATACATTTCCCCCGAAGCATATTCTTTACTTACTACAAAATAGTCAGAAGAACACAGACTGCAGGAAAGCAGGTTTGACGAATCAGTGGTCTGGTGCTTGCAAGTTAGGCTCCTAAAAACTGCTCAAGTGCAAACAAGTGCGCGCACAACTGCGGATGATTCATTTTTCACTCAAGCTGAGTCTGGGGTGTGCCATATACAGTATATCTTCTGCAATAATATGGTAAGTGTTGTTGTAATGATGTGCGATCTGACATTATCAAGTAGACTATATCACCAAATCACAGACAGAGTGTGTGTAAGTTGGTTTATTAAAGCTCAAAATTCCAGGCTTTCTACACTGACCAAAATTATAATTTTTGAGTTCAGCTCATTTTTCATGAGCTGAACTCAAAGATCTAAGACTTTTATCTATATGCACAAAAGGCCTATTTCTCTCAAATATTGTTCACAAATCTGTCTAAATCTGTGTTAGTGAGCACTTCTCCTTTGCCGAGATAATCCATCCACCTCACAGGTGTGGCATATCAAGATGCTGATTAGACAGCATGATTATTGCACAGGTGTGCCTTAGGCTGGCCACAATAAAATGTGCAGTTTTACTGTATTGGGGGGGGGTCTGAAAACCAGTCAGTATCTGGTGTGACCACCATTTTTGCTTTGTTTTGTTTAACTTTGTTCTTTTACTTGTTTTTCTCTGTTCACTTTCATCTTTGTTTGTTTTTTATTATTTTAATCCAATCACTTGTTTGTTTTTTCACCTGATTTTTTTTGTTAATCACATTAACTCCATTGTTTTTCTTTTTTTTTTGTTGATGTTGTTATTTTTTTGTTATTTATTTTATCTATCACTTTTTTGTTTACTTTTGTTTTTGTTTTTTTTTACATGTTTTCCTTCATTTTTTTCAGTATTTCATTAAAGGGGTCATCGGATGCCCATTTTCCACAAGTTGATATGATTCTTTAGGGTCTTAATGAAAAGTCTATAATAAACTTTGGTTAAAAATTCTCAATGGTTGTGTAAAAGAACGCCCTTTTTACCATGTTAAAATCAGCTCTGTAAAAATCATCTCATTCTGGTCGAGGCTGCTTTAAATGCAAATGAGCTCTGCTCGCCCCGCCCCTCTCTTCTCTCTGTGGAGTGACGAGCCTGTTTACATTAGCCGTGTTTAGCCGCTAAACTTGCTAACTACCACATTATAAGGAAAGGCGATCGCAAAGATTCATAAAAAACCCTTATACTCATTTCTGCTGTAAGTGAAGTTGGATCACGAATGATTCGCGCGAAAATGACGGATATATGTAGATCGGGAGGCGCATTCCCTTCACAAACAAACGTAATCCACTGCATCTTCAGCGGCTCAGATGTCAGGAGTAAATGACGACCACTACATTCATTATTACATCCAGCAACACAACACCTCAGTCGCTCAATCAGAGATATCCTTGTCTAACTTACATCCCTGCTCCAGCATCGAAACAAATAGGACGGACCCTGACAGCTGATCTGAGGTAAGACGCTCATGTCAATCAACTGTCGTGGGAGCGGCCTCTGTTGGTGTGACGCCACAACAACAGGCATCTGAGAACGGCTCGATTTGAAAAAGGGGATATTATTTTTACAGATTAATTAAAAACCACTGCATGGACTTTTATCATTATAGGGTAGATTTGTACATACACTGCCAACACACATTAATGTTCAAAGAACATGTAAAAGTGAATTTAGCATCCGACGACCCCTTTAAAGTTCCATCATTTGTTTGTTCTTTCACCTGCTTTGTTTTGTTTGTTTGATCTTTCACTCTTTTGCTTTTGTTTGGTGTGTTTGTTTTGTGTTTTTGTTGAGTTAATTTTTTTTTTCTTTTTGGCTTGTTTTGTTTATCACCCTTTTGTTTACTTTCTCCAATATCCATTGCATCGTCTTCTGTCTATTTCTTGTAATTTCCTGCTCTTTTGGCAGTAAAAGGTCTCATCAGTCTTTTTGAAAGCCAGCGGGAGTCAATCTAAACTATCAATACCTGAGTAGAGGGATTACGCTTTCTGCTTAGCTGCCATACTGCACACAGCAGTGTGCTACTAAAGTAGGATTATCTGTGAAAGTAAAAAGAAAACGAAGACATTAAAAGTCACGTCTAGGGAAAATGAGACTATATGCAACTGACCAAACACAAAGAAGCACACTCACTTTGTGTAACTGAACCTCAGTGTTAATTTAACACTTTCTCATGCAAAAATTTGACGCGGGCCTTACGGGTTGTGACGCTTCTCTTGTTCTTCCATCACTTAACATCAAACCAAAAGTTCTCAAACATTAAATGCAATACAATCAAATATGGATACTCCATGTGTTGCCAGTTTTTATGTTTCTATCGTTCAGTCATCAGTACCTGTCTCAGCTGACAAAGAGCCGTCTTTAGTATCGGTTCCAGCTGAGGACAAATTTCAAGACGAACTTGAAATCAATTTGCCATCAAATTTTCATGCGTGCCCCGCTCCCTCTGTGGCATTTTAATTACCGCCACCCTGGACCATGGGTGCAGAGGATATTGACACTTAGCACCGTACAATAAACTTTATTGGCAAAGGCTGCCTGATAGCGCACTAAACTAGAATAACAAGGAATATGGGAGGACGTCACAAGTGTGATTGTGTGAAATGTGTGCGTGTGTACAGCAGGGATCTTCCACTAATACACAAAAAGGTGTCCAATTTGTATTTTTTTTCTTTTCTAAGCAAAAGAGGCTCAAAATCCCAGGCTGTTGCTGTTTATCAATTGTGAGAGCAATTATATATGTTAAATAAAATCCTGAACTTCTCAACAATTAAAAACATACATGAACAACATCATTGGCCAAAATAAATAAATAAAATATATATATATATATATATAGTTTGTTCTTTTGCTCACTTTGTTTTTGTTTGTTTTTTTCTCTTTGTTCACTTTTATTTTTTAAGTCTTTTTCAATAAATTCCAAACATTTTTACGTCTATTTTTTGTTAGCTTAATCTTTCACTCTTTTGTTTTTCTCTTTGTTTACTCTCATGTATTTTGCTTGTTATTTCATGTTCTTTTACTCTTTCAATATTCCCAACATATTCCTTAAGTCATTTTCATTGAATTGCTTTTATAATGAATTTTATATGAATTATATATTCCTTCATTCATTCTAACTTTTGTTTTGTCAGTTTCTTTATTTCCTTGTTCAATTTTATTTTGTTGGTTCATTTTTTTCAGTCTTTCATTAAATTTCAGTAATTTGTTTGTTCTCTCAACTACTTGTTTTTGTTTGTTTGATCTTTCAGCTTTCTTTTTCTTTTTTGTTTGTTTTTGTCTTTCATTAATTTTAACTCATTTGTTTGTTCTTTCGCTTGCTTTGTTTTATCACTATTTTGTTAACTTTCTCCAATAACCATTACATTTATTTATTTTTTTTTTGTAATTTCCTCTCCTGCTCTTTTGCTCTTTTTGGTCTGACCTTTTTTTAAAGAATCCGGTCATATTTTGTATCCTATTCATGAAAGCAGTTGTATTCACTATCCTAAACAGTTAAATTTGTTTGATCTTTTTGCTCGCTTTGTTTTGTCTGTTTTTGCTTCACTTTTTCTTTTTTTTACCTTGTTCACTTTAGTCCACTTTTCATCCATTTTTGTATATTTGATCTTTCACTCTTTCGATTTTCTCTTTGTTTTCTATCATTTTTGTGTCTTTTGCTTGTTATTTCATGTTCTTTCACTCTTCCAGTATTTCCAATATATTCCTAAAGTCATTCTTTCATTTAATTGCTTTACTTTTAATCAACTTTTGTTTTTTTTTTTACACTGTCAGCTTCTTTATTTCCTTGTTCACTTTCATTCAGTCTGTCATTGAATTTATCATTTGTTTGTTCTTTCACTTACTTGATTTTGTTTGCTCTTCCAACTTTGTTTTACTCTTTGATCACTTTAATTTTGTTTGTTTGTTTTTTGTTTCATTCATTTTAACGCATTTGTTTGTTCTTTCACTTGCTTTGTTTTGTTTATCACTCTTTTGTTTCTCCGGTATCTATTACATTGTATTCTGTAGTTTTACTTGTAATTGGAAAAAAAAAGTGTTTTTTTATTTATTTATTTTTTATTTTATTTTTTTAAAATCAGGCCCTATTTTGTATTTACTATCCCAAACAGTTATATTTGTTTGTTCTTTTGCTTACTTTGTTTTGTCTGTTTTTGTTCTTTCACTGTTGTTTCTCTTTGTTCACTTGTTCGCCTATTTTTAGTTTGTTTAAACTTCCACTTGTTTGTTTTTCTTTTTGTTTACTATTATTTTTTGCTTGTTTTTTGCTTCAACATATAAATCACTTTCATTTAATTGCGTTTCTTTTATTATAGCTTGCTCTTTTACACTTTATCCTTATTCATCCCAACATTTGTTTTGTTACATTGTCGATTTCATTATTTCCTTGTTCACGTTTATTTTGTTTGTAATTCTTTTTTCTTTCATTAAATTTCAGTCATGCATTTGTTCTTTCACCTGCTTGTTTTTGTTTGTTTAATGTTTCAACTCTTTTTTCCCCTTTCATTAAATTTGACTCATTTGTCCATTACTTTGCTTTATTTGATTATCACTCTTTTGCTTTCTTTGCTTTCATCTTCTGTCTTTTTTCTTGTAACTTCCTGCCCTTTTTGGTGTTTGTTGGAAAAATTATGCCCTATTGTGTATCCTATTCATGGAAGCTATTTACTAAACAGACGATGAGATGTATACAGTACTAAAAACAGACATAGACAAACAGAAGTTGAAGAGACAGGGAAGACAAATAGATTTCGCATCATTGCTGATCTATGGGCCATAATGTGTCCATTTCTGCATACGCTGTATGACGACAGACTGCCATTATCAGAACAGATGTACTACTAGCATTACTGTATCGACACACACTTCATCCAGTATGCATCCAACGACTGTAAATACAGACCACATCGTTCCTTTAAAACACAAATGTGTAATTTCTGCATGTAATGACTGTTTTCAGACAGGTTTCCCAAACAAGTGCTATATATTAACTGAAACCTGCATTAAACATCAACACAATGCACAAAATCAACTCACTTCATATTTCTCAGGCATTTTTGCCTAAGAAGAGATGTGAGTTTTAGTGTCCAAGCAGAGTCACAGTGGTGTAGTTCATCTCAGTAACTACGGCCATCACTCTGAAGTACTGCACTCACTTTAGGGTTTTAAAATCCCAGGTAAGAAGAAATTACTTCTGAACATCTGAACCGAAGGACGGGCCACTCAGGATCCTGTTATCATAGACGGCAAAATTACTGCCTTGAACTGACCACCGCGCACACGTCCGCCTTACGGAAGAGCCCTTCATGAAGGCATTCAGCGGCTCGCTTCCATTCACAAGCACTAGAAAAGCGTCTCCTTCCCGCAGTGACCTTCAAGGGCACACAAACGCCGTTTCAATTTCACCCTTTGTCTACGCTTTCAACAGAAATCTGTTGTTTTAGCCTGATTTCTTTAAATAAATGTACGTTCAGTTGACATCTGGATGCAGTGAGATTCAAATTTTAATTCTGAAATTCATTGAAAAAAGCTGAAAAGATGATCTTTAATGTCCGTATTTTCACGAGTCTCAGAGTCTCACAGGTGCAGATCTTCTGCTCACAATAAAACTACAGATCTGAATCAATGAACGAGTCTCACTCGCTTGATTTCACCCTCTCTGAAGAGAGATTCACGTCCAGTTTATCCACAGCAGAAGGAATTACAAACTAACTAATGAATGGTGGATTTAATGAGGATTCATGTAAGCTACTGTAAGTAGCCTGAACCAACATCGACGTGAATAAGAAATCTGGAAACATGCAAGTTCACACTTGAAATTTTAGCCATTTTTTACTTTTTTATATTTGTTTATTAGTTTATCTATAAAAAGCTGTATTGTTTTATTTAAAACTTAACACTTTATACTTTCATTCATTTCAACTTTTGTTTTGCTTCATTATCACTTTCATTTTGTTTGTTTTCATTAAAAATTTCAGTCATTTGTTTGTTCTCACCCGCTTGTTTTTGCTTGTTTCATCTTTCAACATTTTTGTTTTTATCTTTGTTCACTTTCATTTTTTGTTTTTGTTTATGTTTTTGTCTTTCATTAATTTTAACTCATTTATTTGTTCTTTCACTTGCTTTGTTTTGTTTACTTTGTCCAGTATCCATTATGTTGTCTACGTTTTTTTCTTGTAATTTCCAGCTCTTTTGGTAAAAAAAATTACTGTTTAAAAAAAAAAAAAAAAAAAAAAAGAAAGATTTATTTTATTTTATTTATTACTGTTATTATTATTATTATTTTTTTTTTTTTTGAATCAGGCCCTACTTTGTATTCTATTCAGGAAAGCAGTTGTATTCACTATCATAAACAATTACATTTTGTTTGTTCTTTTGCTCACTTTGTTTTGTTTGTTTTTGTTCTGTTGCTTTAGTTTTTTTTTTTTTATTTCCTCTCTATTAAATTCCAAACATTTGTTTGATTTTTCGCCTATTTTTGTTTGTTTGATCTTTCACTCTTTTGTTTTTCTCTTCATTTACTATTTTTTTGTTTGTTTGTCTTTTGCTTGTTATTTCATGTTCTTTCACTCTTCCTATATTTCCAATGTATATCTATAGTGATTCTTTCATTTAATTGCTTTTCTTTCATTATAGTTTGCTCTTTAACACTTTATTCCTTCATTCATCCCAACTTTTGTTTTGTTATATTGTCAATTTCTTTATTTCCGTGTTCACTTTTATTTATTTATTTATTTTTTAAAAATAATTTCATTAAATTTCAGTCATTTGCTTGTTTGATCTTCCAACTTCTTTGTTTTTCCTCTTTGTTCACTTTCATTTTTTGTTTGTTTGTTTTGTCTTTCATTCATTTGAACTCATTTGTTTGTTCTTTCGCTTGCTTTGATTTGTTTGTTTATCGCTCTTTTGTTTGTTTACTTACATTACATCATAATGGAAGTAAACAAGTAAACGTACATTGTTTTTTTGGTCTTTAATTACATTTCAGTCATTTGTTTGCTTATTCGCCTGTTTGTTTTTGTTTCTTTTACTTTTTTTGTTTTTCTTTTTGTTCACCTTTTCTGCTTTTAAACTTGTGCTTTCTTTTGTTTGCTTAGATTTGTCTGTTTCTCTTTGTTTACTTTCATTTATTTTATAGTCTATCACTAAAACTCATTTGTTTGTCTTTTGCCTGCTTTTTTTTTTTTTTTTCTCTTTGTTCACTCTTTTCTCTTTTGATTTGTTTGCTTATTTGCCTGTGTTTTTGTTTCTTTCACTCTTGTTTTTATTTTTGTTCACATTTTCTGCTTTTGCTCATTTGCTTTGATTTGTTTGTTTTTCTTTCACTCTTTGTTTACTTTCATTTGTTTATCTTGTTTTTCTATCACTAAAACTCATTAATTTCTTTGTGTTTTGCCTTTCATTTTTTTTTTGTTCTTTCACTTTTTCTCTTTGTTCACTTTCATTTTTGTTTGATTCATTTAAGCTACTGTAAGTAGCCTGAACCAACATCGTGTAAGAAATCTGAAAAACATGCAAGTTCAAACTTAAAATTGTAGCCATTTTTTTTTTACAAGAAATTTACTTTTTTTTGATATTTGTTTATTAGTTTATCTATAAAAAGGTTTATATTTTACTTAAAAATGAACACTTTATTCTTTTTTTGTTTCATTATCACTTTCTTTATTTCCTTTTTCACTTTCATTTTGTTTGTTTTTTAGTCTTTCATTACATTTCAGTCATTTGCTTGCTTTGTATGTTTCTCTTGTTTATTTTAATTTATTTTATAGTCTATCACTAAACCTTGCTCATTTGTTTGTCTTCTGCCTGCTTTATTTTGTTTTTGCTTTGTTCACTTTCATTTTTGTTTTGTTTGATTCATTTAAGCTATGGTAATTTTTTTTTTTTATTATTATTATTTTTTTTTGTTCAAGAAAAAGTTTATAATTGCAGCATCTGTTTTGCTTCATTATCACTTTCTTTATTTCCTTTTTCACTTTCATTTTGTTTGTTTTTTCAGTCTTTCATTACATTTTAGTCATTGGTTTGCTTATTTGCCTGTTTGTTCTTGTTTGTTTTTTTGTTTTTCTTTTTCTTTTTGTTCACATTTTCTGCTTTTAAACTCGTGCTTTCTTCATTTGCTTTGGTTTGTCTGTTTCTCTTTGCTTACTTTCATTTGTTTATTTTATAGTCTATCACTAAAACTCACTCATTTGTTTGTCTTTTGCCTGCTCTGTTTTGTTTTTGTACTTTCACTTTTATTTTTGTTTAATTCATTTAAGCTGAAATCTGATAATAAATCTGCAAACATGCAAGTTCAAACTTGAAATTCCAGCCATTTTTTTTTTTACAAGAAAAAGTTACTTTTTAATATTTGTTTATCTATTAAAAGATGGAATATTTACCTAAAAATGAGCACAAATAATTAGGAATATTTTAAACATATTTTCCACTTCATATTTCTTTCTTTTTAGGCTGGTGTTGTGTGTTGACAGGGTTTCAGTTAACCCATCATGCCCCCTACTGTTCAAAAGCGGCACTAAGTTCATGCATGTACTCTTATTTGAGTGCCTTGATGCAATTATGAAACATATTTAAACATAAACAACACTCATGCACCAAACAATCAATGAAAAGAGAGTAAAAGAAGCAAGAACGCATATTGCTTTTTAAATAAAAATGCATTTCTAGATAAGCAATGCATGAAAAGCATGAAATGTGCAAAATGAAATACATTTTGGCATCAAAAGCCTGCAGAAAACCACAACTGAAAGTGGCTTTCCTAAAAAGCCTGGGTATTTTCGTGTATATTCCGCTTTGATGATTTCACCGTCTCCCTCTGGAGATGTTGGCATCCTTCCTGGCACGATTCCTGAGACGCATGCGGGTGTTTGGCACGACCCTGCCCCTGAATCACGGTCGGCCCGTGCCATCTGACCGCGGGCCGCCGCCGCACAGACGCATGGGCGCGGCGAGGGGGGCGGGGGTGCATCTGTTTGAACCCCAGGAGACGGAGGGGCCCGAACTCTCGCTGGAAATGACCCCTCGCGCGCCTTCACCTTGAGAAAGCACTGACCTCCCGGCAGCCCGCAGCTATTACATTAGAGAGAGAGGCCGGCGCCCTCGTCCGCCATCAGTCATGATCTAAACTCGCACTCCGCCAGTTAATTTCTCGTTTGCCGTCCGCTCGCTATCCTTAAATAGCGGGAGGGAAATCGTGCAGAAAAATCACATGAAACGTACTGGATTCGGCATCAAAGAACATCTAGTGCTCATCTTTTCCGTTTAATTAAACAACTTTCCTAAAATCTCAAAAGTCAAACTGCGATGGCTTTGATCTCCGCAGCCAGAGAGAAGACGAGAGAAGATCTGCTTTTAAAACTTCTGCTAATAGTTTAAACGGTTTATGGGGGAATTCAAAAGTCATTTCGAATTCAATTGATTCCAATCACAGCACCGGTAAAAAGTTTGGAATAATTATGATTTTTTTTTAAATATTTTTGAAAGAACTCTCTTGTGCTCATCAAGGCTGCAATTACTGCTTTAAAAAAATACTGTGAAGACAGTGAAATATTATTGCAATTTAAAATAGCAACTTTCTATTTTAATTCATTTTAAACTGTAATTTATTCGTGTGATGCAAAGTTGATTTTTTTGTGTTTTAGTGTCACATGATCCTTCAGAAGTCATTGTAATATGCTGATTTGCTGTTTATTATCAGTGTTGAATATTTTTGATATTTAATGTGTTATACACTACTATTTAAAAGGTAAGTAAATAAATAAATAAATACTTTTATTTAAAGACACTTAAAAGTGGCAGTAAAGAAAATTAATTTAAAGAAAATATATATATAAAAAAAATCACGGTTTTCACAAAAAAAATTATGATTTTAATAAGAATCACTCAAGAAGCAAGAGTCATTAAAAAAACTGAATGAATGTAAATAAGTGATATTTACATATTTTTAATATACATATACATATACATACATACATACATACATATACATATACATATAGAAGTAAATAAATAAATCAAACCATCAAACCAGATTTTTTTTTTTTTTTCTGGGATCATGTGGTATTTAAGACTGAAATAAATAAATAAATAAATAAATAAACAAACAAATAAATAAATATATAAATAAATAAAATATTTATCTTTAATTAATGCTGTTCATTAATAAATTCCACAAAATAAAATAAGTAAGTAAGTAACTAAATACATAAATAAATAAATAAATAAATAAATAAATAAATAAATAAACTGATTAAAAGTTGCAGTAAAGACATGTTCATATTACTGTTTGTTTAGCAATAAAAAAATAGTGGTTGTCATCAAACCAAATGTAATAATGTTTTTATAAAAAGAACCATTAGTAATAATTGAGCACCAATAAAAACTGGGAGAAAAAAAAAAAAAAAAATCAAATCAGCATATTAGAATGATTTCTTTGATACTGAGGACTGAAGGAAAGAAAGAAAGAAAAAGAAAGAAAGAAAGAAAGAAAGAAAGAAAGACAAAAAGAAATATTCCCTCACAAAAGGGGTCTTTTTAAATAAACAGATAATTTAATAATAACCTTCAACTTAATTCAGTTGTAATTTATTCAGTTTTGACTAGGTAATGTATTTGGGAATAAAGTATTGCTGAAAGTGCTCTGTCTGTGTGTGTTTCTCTGGAGACGTGACTCGCACCGAGCTTCAAAAGAACATTTTGTTTGTTCAATACCTGAAACGTCAATGACGTTCCCTGATCATTAATTTCCGATCCAATCCGAGCGTAATGTATGGAAGAAGAGTGGCCTGTTCATGTCCAATAAAAGCTTTTCTTTACCACTTTATCTGATACATCCTCAAAGATCCACAACACGAAATATTAATGACCTCTGTCCCTAAAAGAGCCATTCCTCATGGAGACAGCGAGAACTCAAGACCACAATGGGAGGGGAAGACGACTGGCCTTCAGCGAAATCTGCGCACAGTCAAGTTTAGCAGCAGAAAGAAACAGAGAAGCAGAGATGAGAAAAGAGAAAAGGGAAAAGAGAGAGAGACTGAGAAACAGACACGGGGTGGCAGAGCCATAATAAATGGCTTTGGATACACGTAAGATTATTCAAACTAAACCTCAGAGACAATATGGCAAAACAAAACACAAAATGGTATATAAAAATTGCAAAAGTTCTCGATAAATCGCAGGTGCAGATGCAAAAATGCTTTTTTTCCTCCCTGCCATAAATGCTCTAGGTAAGGACATGACCACATAAATGAAATAAAATAAAATTAAAAAAAAAATACTCAGTTTCGTTTCCTTTTTTGTTTTCTTTTTCTTTTTTGCTTATTTTCTTTTGTTATCTTGCTTTGTTTAGTTTTCCTGTTTTAATCTGTTTTCTTGATTTTGTTTTGTTTTATGTTGTTTTGTTTGATTTTTGTTTTGATTTCTTTTTTGTTTAGTATTGTTTTCTTATTTTCTTTTGTTATCTTGCTTTGTTTACTTTTTGTGTTTTATTTAGTTTTTTTGTTTTGTTTTATTCTTTTCTTGTTTTGTTATTTTGCTTTGTATAGTTTTAGTGTTTAATTTTGTTTTCTTACTCTTTCCTGTTTATTGTTTTATTTTTGTTTTGTTTTCCTTTTTTCTTGTTTTGTTTTATTGTTTTTCTTTTTTAAATTTTGCTTTTAGTTTTTGTTTTATTTTGTCTCTTTCATGTTTTGGTTTTGCTTGTTTTTTACCTTGCTTTGTTTAGTTTTTGTGTTTTATTTAGATTTCTATTTTTTGTTTGTTTATTTTCTAACTCTGCTGTTTTTTTTGTGTTGTTGTGAGGTTGCTTGAGGCTTTTTGTTTGTTTGTTTTGTTGTTTTCTTATTTTGTTATCTAGCTTTTTAGTTCTTATTTTCTTGTTTTGTATATTGTTTTATTTTGTTTTCTTACTCCCTCCTGTTTTTTGTTTTGTTTTATTTTGTTTTGTTTGTTTTTTATCTTGCTTTGTTTAGTTTCTGTTTTATTTTGTTTTCTTACTCTTTCCTTTTTTTTTTTTGTTTTGTTTGATTTTGTTTTGTTTTTTGTTTGTTTTTTATCTTGCTTTGTTTAGTTTTTGTTTTATTTTGTTTTCTTGTTTTGTTTCCTTACTCTTCCATGTTTTTTTTTTTTTTTGCATTGTTTTATATTTGTTTTGTTGTCTTTTTTATTTTGCCTTGTTTAGTTTGTTTTATTTTCTTACTCTTCATGTTCGTTTTATTTTTGTTTGTTAATTTTTTTATTGCTTTCTTTTTGTTTGTTTTTTTTATTTTCTCGTTTTGTCATCTTGCTTTGTTTAGTAATGTTTTATTTTGTTTGCTTTTTCCTCTTTTGCTTTTTGTTTCTTGTTTGTTGTTTTCCTTTTTTGTGTGTGTGTTTTGTATTGATCATTTTGAGTATAATCTAGTTTAGTGGTTTAAATCCTGATCTGAAATATAACTGCTTTTCATAAACCAACTAAAATGCCAACTGAAATTGATCAGTAATAATCACCATGCACCTATATAGCACTATTCACATGTAAATTAGACAGAAATCAAGAAACCAGTCTACACATCTCTACATTTTTCTCTCATTAGACAAATCACATACAAGACATTTTTTTATCCAGTATTTGTGAGTAATGTGATGTTACAGTATACACATATACATATGCATCGCTAAATAAATGCAAACTAATGATTATAAAACAGCTGACTAGTTTATTATTAGGCAACTATGAGCATCATTAGAGAACAACATAACATTTAGGCCTCGAGTCTACAGAACGTCCCCATTCCTATAGTGAGCGAGCGTGTGTTTGTGTGTTTAACCCGTGTCTAACAGTAAGAGAACAGCACATGAATAGGTATGAACGCAGCTAATCATGTTTAAGTGTAAAGCACAATCAATGCATGAATACATTAAGCAGGTGTAGTGGAGCAGGTTGGGTGGCCGCCGTAAGATGCATTGCACAGATGATTGGTCACAACGAGCCACGGAAACACGATCAATAGCAGATATAGTGTGTAAACCCAAGAGGAATGGCAAACACCAATGAGGCGGACTGAATTTGTTCCACTTTCTGTGCATCGGCTCTGCCCTACACACTATATGCCACAATATGGAGATCTGGTTATTTATTTGATTTGATTTACTGTTTTTTTCTGGAGAAAACAAAAAGGTTGGTAGATGTTACGGGGCATTTAATGATGTCATGCGCTCATTAACATATGACCACCCACATTTACATATCAAAGCACCTAAGTCTGGTTGATCACAGCGTTCACTTTTTATGGAATAGTTATGTTTGAACAATGTTTTAAGTGACTTTTCCTGTGTGAACTCCTAAATGAACATTTTTGATGTATTTCCTGACTGCCACTGATGAGCATGAAAGATGCTCTTCACATTTGACACATCAGAAAGGTTTCTGTTCGGCAAAACGCACTCGATATTTCCAGCTCTCCCCGTGGTTGTTTATACAGGTCTTATTTGAGCACTCTGGAGGTCAAAGGTCAGCTCAATGACTCATGCACGAGCGAGTGTGTCGACCGAACAGCATTAGATCACTTACAGTGGCCTTTGTCCCCGCTGCCATTACAATGAGAATTATGTAAAGTGATAATGCACATTAAAAGCATTGGGCTCTACAGCGTGATTTGGCTCTTTAAAGCGAGCAGCTACTGTAGCTGGAAAACAGAGCTGTTACCTCTGATGTTTGGACCCTTTAATATTTATTCAACCCAGCTTAAAGCTTTTAAAAACAGAGCGCCAGTAAAAGCGGAGTTGAGTTTTGATACCGATTGTTTGAAGAGAGTCTGGACAGTGTGTTTGTGTTTTGTCTGCATTATAATTCAGACACTGAACTGAACTGCTTTTAACAAAAGGGGTTCAGAGTTATTATAGTGCACTAAAGCTAAGAGTGAAATGAAATCTACTGATTTAGACAAAAATACAAACCTTAAACTAGATAGATAGATAGATAGATAGACTAAAAACAAAAAAAACAAAAAAATCCATAACATAACAAAAGGCAAACAAAAACAACAACAAAACTAAAAACAATCCTGAAAAAAAAAAAAAAAAAAACAATAACAAATTAAATAAAATGAGAGATATGTTTACAAATTGGCTTCAAAACAAAAGAAAAACTACAAAAGAAAGGCAAAAAAACCAAAAAACAAAAAAACTAAAGTAAACAAAACAAAATAAATAGAGTAAAAAATAAATAAAAATAATAAGAGACAGAAAATATGGTAGATATATTTCCAAGTATGCAAACAAAACAAAAACAAATTTTAATTGTTATTAAAAAGAAATATTAAATGTTAAACAAAGAGAGAAAAAAGAACAACAACAAAAAAACCTTAGCACAAAAAATGCAAACAAAACAAAAACAAGAGCAAAATAAAAGCAAAACATTAATTAATTAATTAATTAATTAATTAATTAAGATGTGCAGTTTTGAGAAAATAGGATAAATGTGTTTCAAAACAAACAAAACAAAACAAAACAAAAAAAAATCCATATCACAACAAAAGGCAAACAACAACCTTAAATTTCATAAAACTAAAAACAATCCTGGAAAAACAAACCAAAATAATATAAATTAAATAAAATCTAAAAGAAGCCAAAAAATAGGGTAGAAATGTTTTTGGCTACAAAACAAAAGAAAAACAATAAGAGCAAACAAAAAGCAAAACAAACCTAAAGGTTAAAAAAAAAAAAAAAACAATTAAAATAAATAAATAAATAAATAAATAAACAAACAATAGACATGCAGAGTTGAGATTTGAGAAAATAGGGTAGATATGTTTTAAATAAATAAGCAAAACTTAAAAAATGAAAAATCCATATCACAAAGGCAAAACAAAAAAAAGTCTTAAACTACATAAACAAAAAACAATGCTTTAAGTAAATAAATACATAAATACATAAATAAATGAATAAACGAATGAATGAATGAATGAATGAATCAATCAATCAATCAATCAATCAATCAATCAATCAATCAATCAATCAATCAATCAATCAATCAATCAATCAATCAATCAATCAATCAACATGTAGATTTGAGAAAACAGGGTAGATATTTTTCCAAGCATTCAAAGAAAACAAAAAAAAATAAATCCAAAAACAAAAAAGCAAAAGTAAAAAAAAAAAAAAAAATACTAAAAAAACATAAGAAGCAAAAGCAGAAACAAACACAAAATAAAATAAAAAAAAAAGTGAATAAAAATAAGTACAAACAAATTTATATGCTTTCAAGCATATGCAAACAAAACACAACCACAGACCAGGCGAAAAACACTGTATGTGTGTTTGTGTGTGCGCTAACGGTCTGCTAATACACAAGGCACACGCTTACACATGCTGACCTTGCAATATTCCCATTCACATGTACATTTGTTTGTCTTGCATGTTGAAATCCAACAGGAAGTGTCCCTTTCCTCAACCATGAATCTGCTTTCATTCCCTTGGTCAAATATACGAGTGTTTCTTAGTCTCAAAACTCAAACGCGTCCAACAAAAACACCCTCTGAGCTGAAATCCTCAGTTCTGATGCTATCAGGGGTACAGAGGTGTTTCCAAGCAGGCAGACAGGAAGTTCCAATCATTACTGATGTGAGACGCACAGATCTGCAGATGTATGGAGCTGATACCTTTCCCGATCATCCCTAGCCTCCTTCCTCCCGAGAGCCGCTTGCATGTTTTGAAAATAATTAGCAGTGTAAGAGTTATTGAGTGAGCGGCTGCGTTTAAGTGAAACTGATGAAATGGAGGTGTGTGTGCGGATGGCAAGTGTGTGTATAAGTATGCGCCCAGGGGTCAGAGGTTAATCCCTATTGATTCAGCAGCAGTCTGCATACAGCACCGCTGGGAGACGGCCGCCTCTGTTGGCAATCAACTAGCACAAATACATGATAAATCTTACTGTCTGCGGCCACTGATCAGCGCGGGCGAAGCACAGCCGCTACAGACAGAGACCCGGGTAAACAGCCATCAGACCCGCAGAAGCAAAAGGCTGGCCGTCAACTCCATCTGCTTCACTCCAGGCTAAAGAACTGTCAGCATTAACTAGCATGTGTGAGAATATGACATAAGGTGTGGGAGTGTTCACGTGTGGGCTCCGTCAGAAATTAACACTTGCCAAGCTTCAAGTGCAAGGAAAATTGGCTTAGTTGAGCAAACAAAACAGTGCCAAACAGTTTGTTGGTGACTTTGAAGGAATTTAAAGTAACAGTGATAATTTAATGACACATTTGTTGTGCATTTGTTTGTTTATTTGTTGTTTCTGTTTTGATTTTTTTTTTTTTTTCAAATTTTGTTTTGTTTTGCTGTGTTTTGTTTTATATGACCTATTTTTGTTTTGTGCTGTTTTACTGTTTTTAGCTGTTTGTATTATGACCTATATTTGTTTTTGGGTTTTTTTTGTTTGTTTATTGCTTCATGTTTTGTTTGTGTTGTTTTTTTGTTTTTTTTGTTTGTTTGTTTGTTTGTTTTGTTGTGCTGTGTTTGTGTTTTTATTTGAGTTTGTTAATATTATGACTTATTTGTTTGTTTTTGTTTTGTGTTCTGTTTTTTTTTTATTTTGTATTATGCATATATATACATACATATACATACATATATATATACATACACACACACACACACACACATATATATATATATATATATTTATATATTTGTTTATTCGTTTGTTTGTTGTTTCACATTATTTTTTTTGCACGTTTTGTTTTGTTGTGCTGTTTTTAGTTGTTTGTTATGACCTATGTTTGTTTTTTGTTTGTTTGTTTGTTGCTTCATGTTTTGTTTCTGTGTTGTTTTTGTGTTTTGTTTTGTTTGTTAATATTATGACCTATTTGTTTTGTTGTTTTTGTTTTGTGTTCCGTTTTGAATTATGAGCTTTTTTTTTACATTTGTTTGTTGATTTGTTTGTTTGTTGTTTCACATTTAATTTTTTTTGCGTGTTTTGTTTTGTTGTGCTGTGTTTTTATTTGATTGTAATATGATCTATATTTGTTTGTTTTGTGTTGTTTTGCTGTGTTTTAGTTGTTTGCATTATGACCTGTTTGTGGCTTCAGGTTTTGTTTTTTTGTTTTGTTTTGTTGTTTTGCTGTGTTTGTGTTTTTATTTGAGTTTGTTAATATTATGACCTATTTGTTTGCTTTTGTTTTGTGTTCCGTTTTGGTAATGTTTTGCTGTGTTTTGTATTATGTTATGAGTTTTGTATTATGACCTATGTTTGTTTTGGTTTTACGTTTGTTTATTTATTTGTTGCTTCATGTTTTGTTTTGCGTTTGTTTTTATTTGTTTGTATGCTCATTTGTTTTGTGTTTTGTTTTGTGTTCTGCGGTTTGCTGTGTTTTGTTTTATGACCTACATTTGTTTGTTTGTTTTTGCTTTGTGTTTTTGGCTCTTTTGTATTATGACCTATGTTTGCTTTGTTTTTTGTTTGTCTATTTGTTTGTTTGTTGCTTCATGTTTTGTTTTGTGTTTTTTTTTTTTTTTGTTTTTTGCTGTGCTGTTTGGGTTTTTATTTGTGTTCGTAATATGACCTACGTTCATATGTGTCATATGCTTTGTGTTTTTACTTGTTTTGTACTACGACCTATGTTTGTTTTGTTTTTTTGTTTGTGTGTGTGTGTTTGATTTGTTTTTCATGTTTTACACGGTTTACACTGGTTTGCTCTTTGGTGTATTTTATTTTGTAACTGTATTATGACCAGTTTGTTTAGATTCTCTATTGTTTTATTTTATTTTATTTTATTATTTACTTACTCATTTTTGTTCTATTTTGTTTTGTTTCTTGTATTTTTTGTTTGTTTGTTCTGCTTTGTTTTTAGTTTTGTTTTGGGTGTGCATGTGCTTGTGTGTCTGTGTGTTTAGTTTAGTTTAGTTTAGTTTGTTGCTATAAACCAATGCAAATCACTCATTTTCTCATGCTTTTTAGTGCTCACCCAGTCGCATAAAACAGTAATCCTGGACACAGCAATCACAGGGCTGGACACAGGGCTGGGTTTTGATACAAATTTCATGATTAGATTCTGATTCACAATACGATTCGATTCAATTCAATATTTTGGATATATACCAGGTACAATACATGCCAAATTCGCTTAAGGAAAATAAATCTCTCAAATAATGCTGTAAAATATACATGGGTCAGTTGGTACAACATTACTATAATACTAAAGGTTAAAATGATCTGATTTGTATACAAAAGTGACAGTTACAAATGGTACAACAACCTGATGGATTTATTCAAACATAAATTAAACACTGAAGAACAGTACAAATTATAATTAATATGTTATATGGTGCATTAATTTAGCAAGTTCTCCTCTCTAGAGTTCTTTTTTTTTAAATGACTGAGTTTATAATCATCAAATGTGTTTTTTTCTGAAGTGAATGTGACGTTACGTAACATTGTTTACAAATGACTAATGAGTTTATAATCATCAAATATGTTTTTTTTCTGAAGCAAATGTGACATTACGTAATCTGCAGATCTGCAGTTGAATCAATGATCGATTTCGGGTTAAGTTGAGCTCGCTCTTTTAACGTGCCTTCAGATGTTCATTCATGTTTATTTCATGCTGTAACTGGTATTAAAGTGCAGGAGATGATCAGTTCACGCATGCTTCAAGCTGCCGCTTCTCTTGAACTGAGACACTACAGCAATCTGTAACTCCACATTACTGCACCAAAACAGCATTTATTGATTGAATATTGTAATAAAATAGATAGCACAAAGCTTATTGCGATTTATTGGATGGGAGGTGCGCTACAATGTTCCATTAATCAACTTAAATCAATTCTTGAGATCTAAGAATTTATTGTTTTATTTTTTGTAAAAATGAGAATCGATTAAATCAAGAAATTGATATTTCTTACCCAGCCTTACATGGCTGTGTTTAAAACCCTAACTTTAAATATGAGTTATAATAACAGAAATGCTTGACTTATAATTAATTTGTCTTTAATTTTATCAATTTATCCTTAATTTGCAGGTGTGACAAGATGTTAATTATGGATCCTTACTATGCATTTACATGCCTACTATTTCAGCAGTGAATGGAGCATGCTATAAACACGTCACCATCTGACTGGCCCTGATTTGACCAAAGCATGATCAATGTCAAAGTCAAAGAAACAGGAACATCAATCTTCTGTAATATTATCAGCCTTATTTTGTCAAATAATTTCTAATTAACAACTACTCTCCCTTGTTATGAGGTGAACGCAATCATGGATATTTAATAACCAGTGTCAAATAAAGTAGGGGTCGCCGAAGGTCGCGCATTCTCGTTACGGCCAAGCCCGTCTGGAAAGACTTCAGACGATCATTACAAACGAAATTAAGCGGTTACTTATTCACACAGAGCCAAACAAATGAGAGTAACCCGACGACACACAAAAGCCAATTAGAAAAATATTAATAGCAGCTTTGATAAAGCCATCTATAAGCTATTAGATGGTCAATGTGAAAAATACACAGCTGGATTTGTGATGAAACGGCTCAGAATTTCATTTCAGGCCCAGTGGTGTCTCTTTGGGACGGTTGGAGAAACATAATGTAATAATGTTTGCCAAATCAATAATAATTCTTCGTTTTTCCCTCTTAATCTTTTCACCTCTCCACTTTTTTCCCCTCAATATCATTTCGTCTCCCCTTTCTCTTCGTTTTATTTTCCATTCTCCATTCACTACCCCTCTTTCTCCGTTTTAACTCTCATTCGCTCTCTCCCATTCCCTCCCTCTCTAATCCGATCATGCAGGGAATAAGTGTATGCACCATGAACACATTTAATTTTCCCAGTTGGTTTTCAGCAGGCCTAGAGGTGTGCTTTAATAAGGATCAATGGCACTTTATCTAGGACAGGACCCACTTCACAGCATGCAAATTAAACACCAACACTTACAGAAGAAAGAGGAAAAAAAGGAAAAGAAATGGATTTAATTAAAAAAAATGTAGAACCACAGGCTCTGGGAATTCAATTAAAGGATTTATGCAAAGGTTGGCTAGCTTTTGGTGTTGCAGTTACTGTTTGTATAATGAGCTTTTCATATTAAAAATCAATAGGTAATCTAGGGTGGAAGATCAACTGCTTACGTACATTTTTGAAATCAATTTGAAAAATAGTCCATCAGCCACATGTCACAAAAAAAACAGGCCTCTATCAAGGTGGATATGGATCTGGAAGCCTGATTTTAGGGGAAGCAGTTGGGAATTCTGGGTAAGGTTGTTTTGAGAGGTGGGGGTTGCAAAGACGCCAGGAGAGGGATTTTGCCATATTTTTCAAAGAAACCAAACGTTGTGTTTGTTGAAGCCACAGCCTTATCTTCAACACATGTGCACCAACACATTCATGAGGACAAAATTTCATGCCTCTCATGCAAATTTAATCTCTTATGGAGCATAATTCAATTACCAAATCATGACTTTCCAACTTTCCGTAAAAAACGGCTTACCCTTATAAACGTTTCAACTGTGCTGTTATTACACTGTCATTAAATAGTAATTACAGACTGTAATTAGGTTATTAACATTACAACAAATCCAACATGACATGAACACTTCATTATTGCTCCTCCTCTTCTTTATGTAATTGAAATAAAAATGGCACTGTGATCACATGATGCAGCCCGTAGTGAACCGTCCCTGGCCAAAGCAAATAAGAAACCCCTGAAGAATTAATCGAAGCAGCAGGATCCTCTCAAACATCATCAATGCAAGTCATCGTCTCATTCTGCTAGCATTCATGGTGCTAGATCTGATGGTCTTCAGATGAACACGGTATTAGCTCCGTGCACTCAGATGGATGGGCCGCCGTGTGACTTTGACTGGGGGTCAAACCGGGAATGACATGACAGCTCCCGGGCTCGCCCGAACGCTGCCTGCCTGCCTCTGATTGGTCCTTTATCGATTCCGACACCTTCCTGGCCACATCGGCTGATCAAGCAATAAACTATTTGCTCGGTTTCCTACTCCACAACGAGCCGCTCGCTCCAAAGAGCTGCGAGCGTACGTACGTGTGCGGTTGCCTCTAGACGCACACTTTATTTTAATGAAATGGCGTGTCTTGGTAGACTATAATCCTGGTAATAGGATTGAGTTGAGACACACATGTCAATACAAGCAAATGGGATTGTGTGCTTTTAGGTCTCAGATTGTCTTCCAGGCTCATAATAGGTAATGCGGGGGGAGGTGAGAGAGATGGAGAGAGAATGGAGTAACATCAAGCCAACATATCGCTCAATTAGATTAAAGATTAAAGTCTATTCAAGGTCTGATGTTCAGTTCTAACCAGGGAGTTATGCAGGACGAGGCGTCGTGCTGTTTACATGCATAGTTCACACAATCCGCTGCTTTGAACCTACTGCCTCCACGTTGGATCCAATTTAACTGCAGAAGGGCTGCAAAAGAACATTCCTATGTGTTATGTCAAACGGGCCATTTGTCGGGCTTCCTCGGGACCTTTGAACTGTTTCCTTGGTGTCCGTGTCCACTTGAAATCTGGGGTCTGAGGTACAGTTCAAAATTGTGATAAAAGCAATCCAGCAGAAGTTAAGCACTACTGATAATGGATTGCTCAATGCTGCATGTCTGCATGGTGGAATAGAACACTGGTTCAGACAAAGCAAGGGTGAAAACTGCCGAAAACAACCTAGGATGTCTTGAGTCGAGAGCAGTGCTTGCCAACCACGTTCCCCCCGCATTTTGCATGACTCCCAATCAAACACACTTGATTTAGGTAATCAGCTAATTAGTAGAGACTCCAAAACCTGAAATGGATGTGTCAGACAAAGGAGATATGTAAAATTTGAAGTGTTGGGGGCGGCTCTAGGAACATGGTTGGAAACCACAGATCTAGAACAGTGTTTCCAAACCCTGTTTCTGTAGGTATGCCAACACCACATACTTCCAAACTCTTCCTAATCAAACCTGTCCACCTGGACCAACTAAAAACTTTCTGAAAATTTGGGAAATTTTAGGAAAACTTTTGGTAAATTTTTTGGAACGTTTTCCTGGAAATTAAGGCAAAAATGCTACCCCTAAGGGGCTCTAGAAACGGGGTTGAGAACCACTGATCTAGAACAGTTTTTCCCAACCCTGTTTTTGTAGGCACCCCAAAACCACATATTTCCAAACCCCTCCTAATCAAACACACCTGGACCAACTCATCAGCTTAGTGGATATATCAAAACCAAATTAGATGTGTCCGACAAATGAGACTAGGGTTTCAAAAGGATGAAAACTTTTCAGTAATTTTCCAGAAATTTTTGGAAACTTTTCTAGGATTTTTTGGAAACGTTCTGAAAATTGGAGTTCCTAAAAAGTTCCTTTGCAACCCTGAAGGCAATCCAAAATGTGTGGTTCTGCGGGGACCTCCAGGACAGGTTTGAAGAACTCTGATCTAGAACAGTGTTTCCAAACACTTTTTCTGTAGGCACCCCAACGCCACAGATACCACAGAGACTCTGGTTGCAAATGGGATGGAAACTTTCCAGTAATTTTCCAGGAACTTTCTAGAGTTTTTGGAAACTTTCTGAAAATTTGGGAAATTTTCTGAACATTTGGTAGGTTTCTGGAAATGTATCAGATATTTTCCACCCCTTTACAACACTAAAAAACTAAGCAGTGTTTCCAAGCCCTGTTCCTGGAGCCACCCAAACACTACACATTCATAAACTCTTGCTAATCAAACACTCCTGGATCAACTCATCAGATCAGTAGATACTCCAAGACCTGAATTAGATGTGTCTGATAATTGTTTGGTATTTTTTGGAACTTTCTGAAAATTTGGGAAATTTTTCGGAACATTTGGGACGGGTTTGAAAAACGGGACGGGTCTAAAACAGTGTTTCCAAATCCTGTTACCGGAGGCACCTCAACAACAAACTCTTCCTAATCAAACACACCTGGATCAACTCAGCAGATCAGCTCAGTAGATACTCCAAGACCTGAATTAGATGTGTCCAATAAAAGAGACTAATGTTGCAAAGAGATAGATTTTTTTTTTTTTAACTTTTTCAAAATATGGGAAATTTTTTTAAACGTTTGGTAAGTTCCTGGAAATTTACCAAACATTTTCCACCCCTTTGCAACCCTAAAAGAGACAGCTCAGTGGATACTCAGCGACCTGAATTAGATGTGTCCAATAAAAGAGACAAGGGCTGCAAAGTGATGGAAAATTTCTGGTAATTTTCCAGAAACTGTCTAAACTTTCCACAATTTTTTTTTTAAAAGATTTCAGAAACATTTGGTCATTTTT
The DNA here is from genome assembly GCF_022985175.1 of Labeo rohita. Classification (NCBI taxonomy): domain Eukaryota; kingdom Metazoa; phylum Chordata; class Actinopteri; order Cypriniformes; family Cyprinidae; genus Labeo; species Labeo rohita. Next base: position 2,172,538 of record NC_066893.1, read on the forward strand.
GTAAATTTCTATAAAGTTTTCCACCCCTTTGCAACCCTAAAAGAGAAAATACAAAATGTGTGGTTCTTGGAAAAAACAGGATTTTTTGGAAACTTTCTGAAAAATTTGTGAAATTTTTGGAAAGATTTGGTAACACTTGGATCAACTCATTAGCTCTTTAGTAGACACTCCAAGGCCCGAATTAAAGTCTGATAAAGGAGGCTAGGGTTGCAAAGTGATGGAATATTTCCAGTGATTTTCCAGAACTCTGGGAAACTTTTCCAGGATTTTTTTTTTTTTTTTTTTTTTCTGAAACTTTTGTTGTTTCTGGAAATTTACAGTTTTTTTTCCTCCCCTTTGCAAATCTATAGGACACAAATTGTGTGATTCGGACGGGCCTCGAGGACAGGCTTGAAAAACTATACTAGCTAACTAGATCTAGAACAGTGTTCCCAAACCCTGTTTCTGTAGGCAACCAAACAACACATATTTTCGTAACTCTTCCTAATCAAACATACCTGGACCAACTCATCAGCTCAGTAGATAATCCAAGACCTGAATAAATTTTTTGGAAACTTTCCAGGATTTTTTGGAAACCTTTGGAAAACTTGGAAAATTTTTAGACACTTTTGGTAGGTTTCTTTACCAGACATTTTCCACCCTTTTGTAACTCTCTGTGTGGTTCTCGAAGGCCTCCAAGACAGGTTTGAAAAACTCCAATCTAGAATAGTGTTTGCAAACCCTGCTCCTGGAGGCACCGAAACACTATACATTTTCAAACTCTTGCTAATCACACACACCTGGATCAACTCTTTGAGAGACACTTCAAGATCTGAAAGGGGGAAATCAGATAAGCGAGACCAAAATGTGTACTGTTGGCGTGCCTCCAGAAACAGGGTTGAGGGAAACCTGATCGGGAAAAAACCCTTGAAAAAGAACGGGGATATTTTCAGATATATCCACAGGGTGAGAGTGGCTATAGTGGCCATTAGATTTGATATCCTACTGGATCGTTCCAGGCCGAGAGCTCCGGTAGAAGACAGCACAGCAGCCTGTAGCGGAAAACATTCCGGCAGGCTGAGTGAACCGGTTCTCTTCTCAACCTGCAGGCCCTAATCACCAATTATGAGCCCATTAGGGCTGCTGGCAGCTCATTGTGTCCCGCCGCAGAGGAAGGGGCTCTGGGTGTAGACCTCTGCCCCACTTCGCTCCGCTCCACTGAGCGCCTGTCAGCCCCGGTTGCGCCGCAGCCGTGATAGGACCCGTGTACAGGCAGATAACAACACCTGACCTTACAACCAGTTACCGGGGGACGCTCGCCACGCCGACAGGGCTCATCGCAGCGCGACAGCGGTGGGATAAATCTGAGCCGCTCGGGGTGACGAGACTTCATTAAAGAAGAGCGAGAGAGAATGGGTAATGCCTCTGTAGTGTACTAATAGAAGCAGAGCCCTCGTTAGCCGAGCGTGAGGAAAGATCCATCAACGGCATCTCCTCCTTTCGCTCGGCTTACAAGGGGACCGAGAGCGAGAGAGATTTAGACTCCCATAAGGAAGCACTGGCAGCAGTCTCGCAGCAGGCTGGTTAAATTATCTCACAGGCGAGAGGCGAGACACTTGCCAATGCACAGAGGAACTTGTTAAAGTCCCCCTTTTAGAGCAAACCGTCGGCTAATGTACGACTATTGGGCCATGGTCAAAAGTTCAGCCCCTGCATATGTAAAAAGGTAGCGGAGCGCCTGAGGCAGAATCCCGGGGAAAATAATTGCGCTAAACTGCTGAAAACGCGCAGTCAGATGCCGGACCGGATCCCAACGAAGCGATTGTGAAGAGGGCGGGCGTGACGGGGGGAAGGTGGGGTGCTGATTGGGCGGCTGTGATTTTCCCAGCAGCTTCATGTCCCAAAGCATCAAGCAGCTATTAGATGCCACAATACCCAACCGTCTAAGAAATGTCAAACCAAACATGCTAAAACAGCTGTTTGACTACACAAATGAAAAGGTTACAGAGGCTTCGGGGACGTACAGTACTTCACGTAAAACCGCATAGGAAGTATCAAAAATGACCTTTTTTTGACATTGAGCTAAAATATCTGACGCTCCTAAAGCATTACAGATCTAATAAAAACATTTCTTGGAAAAATAACAACATTTGTTCGCAGAAATGAGTCTTTGGGGAATTTTTGGATTTGGATTTCTGAGCAAGTAACGTCAATTGCTACGTTTTGCTGTTTCTAAACCAATTTTGGTAAGTCATTATATCAAATTCAGTGCTACTACAGTAGCATATTACAGTTGCAAATAACTTTCTCATCAAGGGCCTATTTGACAAATTAGTATAAATTGTATCCTAAGTTGTACACAAAAATCCTCAGTGGTGAGTTCAGTCAATGGAATGATGCGTTTTTATCCCTGCTTCTCCACATGCCAGGAAAGATCAGTACCGTCGTTCTGCTCAGCACAAGAGACCACTTGATTATTATGAGGAGAAAATGACTCCACTCTTATCAAAGCTAAACACATCTGGAGATCAGCATGGGCCTAATGTACAACTGCAGGCCACGAAGAGAGCAAGAGAGATGCATGGCAGAACATATCTGATGTACAGATTACAGATGAACACAGTCGTGTGAGTTAAACTCAGATATCAGTCCTGCCTCTTTCCCAATGAATTTTTATCAACTCAGCAAAACTGAAAATTATCTACAAATTACAAGATGAGATGATGATATTTGGTTTTATGAATTACACTGCAACATCCTTTGCATTTTAAAAATGCCATCTACTTTTTTAATGTATGACAAAATTAGTTATATAATAATAATAATAAACCAATCAATTAATTATTACAGAGATGTTTGATGCATCTATATATCAAATTGTTAGGAAACACTAAACTAAATGGAAGTGTCCCACTCAGATCCAATAAAACAGCAAAATAAGAGGTTTTATTCTAGATTTGCGCAGTTATAAATCACCTACAGCTTCTCGGAGAAGACAAAGGCGTTTTACTGAGCTTGGGTGTAATATCGTTCCAGGCTCTTCCTGTCAACATTATGCAGAGCTTTGCAACCTTGAACAATTTCCCAGCATCCCATATGAGACTGCAAGCAATTAAAACGATACCATCTTCATAGCCTCATAACCAATAAATAAAATAGCAGCAGTGTTTCGTGTTTTAAGTTCACTAATATTTGAGGGGGTTCAGAAAAGGCAGAGAGAGGCACATTAACACCTTGGTAAGAACTGGGGTTTTTCCTATCTTAAGTGTCTTGACTAATAAAAAATGTAAACATTATTGGAATGATATCATTGGAACATTTGCAAACTAGGATTTTCTTCAGGAAAAATGGAAATGTATAGAAGAACCAACGTTTTAGACATGTTCAAAACTATGAAATGTTCAAGACCTTAAGGTCTCATCAAGATACAAAGGACAAAAAATTCCCTTAAATTAACAAATCACAGTTCAGAAGCGGCAGTACACTTTCCATGCGGTGGAATGCCTTGACACCAGCGTCCATCAAACATGACTGACAGCTGGAGAAATGAGCGGCTTTGAGTTACGACTGGGCCGTGTGCATAAACTTCTGACATTTTCATACCCATCTCTTTAATACGTAATCAGCTCGGCTGAAATACTCAACACTACATCAAAACCTGCCTTCAGAGTTTTCAACCAAAATTAAAACAAAGAATACATCAAATGCATTGTGTGGCCTAAAGCATATCAGAAGCGGAAGGAAATGCTTCAGGTGCGAGACAGGCAGATACTTTATGATTTATGAGGATGTTGAATTTTATAGTTTGTCTCTGTAAGTGTATGTGACTCGCCTCTTCGGGCTAAAACGGCAGAGTGTTGCCTACAGGAAGAGCTGCCCGCCTGATTTATGCGGCGCTGGGGTATACGAGCAGCGCTACGGCAGCCTGACACACACACATGCTCACGCTAACTACAGGCGATTCCTGCTCAAGAACACAAAAAACATGCTAGTGAAACTTTCTTGGACCACAAAAATTTAAGTACCAACCACTGTACTTGTAAAAAAAAAAAAAAAAAAAATCATTTAAAAGCAGGTGCACATTCACAAAAGGTCTGAAAAGAAGAAAACAAATAGCAGAATTAGAATGTGTCAAATAGCTTTGTTCTCCAGTCTAGCAAGCTACTGTAGCATTTCTAGTTATCTTAGATTCCCAATGAAAAAGCTATTGCATAAGGTAGCATAGTTAAACTTTAAGACACCTTTGGTAAAGAGATTAAGTCGAAAACACAAGTGTCCTTTACCACTGCTGTTAAATAATCCCAAAACTGACAAAGATTTATTATACTGTACTGTAAAATATAATTTGAAACATTTAAAACAACAGGATTATTACTATTATAGTTTATTATTATTATTATTATTATTATTATTATTATTATTATTATTTATTTTAAGTGTAGTTTATTTTTAATTTACTTCAAATAGTATATAGTTTTAAAATCAGCCATTACTTGGCTATTAGCTAAAGCAATAAAAAAATAAAAAATAAACAAATGGACAAGCAAACTGACAAACGAACATACTAACCAACAAATGAACAAACCAATGAACAAATCAACCAACCAACCAAAGAACAAACCAACTACCAACGAACAAACCAACCAACAAGTTTAATGGTATCAGGAACATTTTTAATAACAGTGCATCAGTACCAGAAAATATAATCAAATAATATATCAAATTAAAATGTTTAATCAGAAATGCAAATGAATCAACCAACAAACGAACCAAACCAACTAACCAAAAAACCAACCAAAGAACAAACCAACCAACTAACCAATGAACAAATCAACCAACCAACCAACCAACCAAAGAATAAATTAACCATCTAACCAACGAACAAATCAACTAACCAACCAATTAACCATACGAACAAACAAACAAACGAACCAACGGACCAACCAACCAACCAAAGAACAAACCAACCAACCAGTTTAATGGTATCAAGAAAAAATGTTTATATCTGTGCATCAGCCCCAGAAGATATCATAAAAAATATATCAAGTTAAAATGTTTAATTAGAAATGCAAATAAAAAAACAAATGAACCAAACAAAGAACAAACCAACCAACCAACTAACCAACGAACAAATCAACCAACCAACTAACCAACGAACCAACCAAAGAACAAACCAACCAACTAACCAATGAACAAATCAACCAACCAAAGAACAAATTAACCATCTAACCAACAAACAAATCAACCAGCCAACTAACCAATGAACTAACCAACCAATGAACCAACCAAAGAACAAACCAACCAACTAACCAACGAACAAATCAACCAACCAACCAAAGAACAAATTAACCATCTAACCAACAAACAAATCAACCAAAGAACAAACCAACCAACTAACAAACCAACCAACCAACGAACAAATCAACTAATAAACCAACCAAATAACAAATTAACCATCTTACCAATGAACAAATCAACCAACCAACCAACCAATTAACCATACGAACAAACGAACCAACCAACCAAAGAACAACTCAACCAACCAACCAACCAACCAACCAGTTTAATGGTATCAAGAAAAAAAAATTAATATCTGTGCATCAGTCCCAGAAAATATCATAAAAAATAGATCAAATTAAAATGTTTAATTAGAAATGCAAATGAACCAACCAAACATCAAACCAACGAACAAATCAACCAACCAACCAACAAAACAAACAAAGAACAAATTAACCAACTAACCAACGAATAACTCAGCCAACCAAGCCAACAAAACAGCAAATGAACCAAAGAGTGAACCAACAAACAAACCAAATGAATCAACACACAAACCAATCAACTAACCAGTCTATTGATAATAGGAACAATTTTAACCAACAGTGCATCAGTCCCAGAAAATATCATAAAAAATATACCAAATTAAAATGTTTAATTAGAAACGTTCTGCTACACCCAGCATATTTTTATGCTTCTTAGAGGTTATTCATAAAATAACCTGTTTTTTCATTCTACTGCACGAGTTCTCCATTGTTTTTCAATGTAAAACATGCTCTAGATGAATGCCTTGCATCTCACACATGTCATTCTAAAAATGTGCACATACCAAAGCTTTTGTGTTTCCACTGCCCTGCGTCTCAAAAACTACTTTTGTGAAAACAACACTTTCTGGTGTTGTGTTAGCCTAGCGTTAACATAGCAACACACTAACATCAACTCAATTCAAACTGGCTGCATATCAAGTCCACTTGACTGTGCTTCTCATGAAGACAGCTAATTGTGTGCCATGTGTTGATGATGCCTACAAACAACGTTTAAAATCGGTTGCCATTTTGGTGATTGCGATGCTGAAAAAGTAGCTGCTAGAAGTGAAAAGCCCAGGAACATTCTCAGTCATCACACTGCATCAAGTGAAACATGGAAAAACTAAATCTCTTGGTCTTACCATTGACTTGGTGAAGGGTCGTGCAAAGGTGAAGAGCAGGGTCATGAGCCACCAGCTGCGGTGGATGGAGGTGTACATCATGTTCCCAGGATGCAGTGCGTTACAGGTGACGCCGTGGGGCGACATGCGGCGGTGCAGCTCATTGGAGAAGAGGATGTTGCAGAGTTTGGCACGGTTGTAGGCCAGCATCGACCAGTACTCCTTCTGCGGAGGTGACAGCAGATTCAACTCCACCTTCCCACACGAGTCCACCAGATCCGTGAACCTTCAGAAACAACAATGAGCAACATTAAAATCAAAACTGAACAAAGAGACTTCAGACACTCATATTTTGAGTGTCAAACAAGTGATCTACAAATAAAATTGAGTGTCTCTTTTGTTTATTTTGATTTTATTTTGTCTTGTGTGTTGTTTGCTGTTTCTCTTATTTTATTTTTATGTTTAATTTTAAGTTTTTTGTGTTTTTTTGTGAACTTTTTTGTGTTGGTGTTTTGTTTTGAGTTGGATTTTTTTGTTTTGTGTTTCTTTTGTTTGGGGGTTTTGTATTGTTTTGCTGTTTTGTTTTGTGTTGTTTTTATGCTTTGTTTTTTTGTTGTTGTTTTTTTTACATTTTGTGTTGTAGTTTTTTGTTTGTTTTTTAATAGTTTTTGTTTGTTATGTGTTTGTTTTGCTTTATGGTTGTTTTTTCCTCTAGATATTTTGTTTCATTCTGTGTTGATGTTTTTTTTTTTTTTTTTTTTTTTTTTTGCAGTTTTGTTTTGTGTTGGTTTTTATGTTTCGTTTTTTGTGTTTTGTTTTGTTTTTTTTCTTATAGGTGTTGTGTTTGTTTTGCCGTTTCATTTTCGTTTTGTTTTTGTTTTATTTTGTGTTTATTTGTTTTTTTTTATTGTTTTTTGTTTTGTTGTGTTGGTTTATATGGTTTGTTTGTTTTGTGTTGCTGTTTTGTTTTTTGTTTATGTTTTGTTTGGTGTTTTTTTTGGAAGTGTTTTGTTTCATTTTGTGTTGGTGTTTTTTGTTTTAGTTTCGTTTTGTGTTGGTTTTTATGTTTTGTGGGTGGTTTTGCTTCGTTTTGTGTAGAGTTTTATGCTTTGTTGTGTGTTTTTGTTTAGTTTTTTGTTATTTTTTGTTTTGTTTTGCTGTTTCATTTTGTGTTGCTTTTTACATTTTGTTTTGTTTTGTTTTTTATAGTTTTTTGGGATGTGTTTTTTTGTGCTGGTTTATACATTTAGTTTCGTATGGCTGTTTTGCTTTTTTCTTATAGGTATTTTGTTTCATTTTGTGTTGTGTTTATTTTTTTTTTTTTTTTTGCAGTTTTGTTTTGTGTTGGTTTTAATGTTTAGTTTTTTTCTTATAGGTGTTGTTTCATTTTGTGTTGATGTATTTTCCCTATATATGTTTTGTTTTATGCTTTGCTTTGTGTTTGTTTTGTGTAGTGTTTTTTTTTTTTTTTACATTTTGTATTGTGTTGCTGTTTTTTTTTTTTGTTTGTTTGTTTTTTGATAATTTAGTTTTGTTTTGGGTTTTCTATTGTTTAATTTAGTTTTGTTCTGTTATGTTTTGTGTCTTGTTTAGCATCTAGTTTTGTGTCTTTGTCTTTGATTTGTCAGAATGGAAGTCTACAGTCACCAAAACCCTCAACTTTGTTTGGTTTCCAACATTCTATAAAATCTACTTTTGTATCAACAGAAGAAAGTAAGTCATACAGGTTTGGAATTTGGAAGGTAAATGAATAATAACAGAACTCTGATTTTGTCAATATGTCAATATTGAACAAAGGGACAAAACTGATTTCTCACCGACGACAGTCTGACTAAAGTCTCAATCCTAAGTTTAACAGGAGGAAATAACCTCCAGAATGTGAGCCGGTGGAGAAATGAACTAAATGAGCTTTGGCAGGCCAGGTCTGGCTTAATGCAAATCAAAGCTACGACATGATGTTCTTTAATTGGCTCTGACTAAGCTGTTAAACGCCAGATGTTTGACAAGGCCCCTGAACACAAGACGTTGTATTTTCTCAATGTGTCCTTGTGTGTGTGTAAACAGTCCCAAGAAACTGCAGTGAAATGAACGGTCCCTCCCCTAGTGCGGATCAGAGCCCGCAATCGCATTCAACATTTACCTCTTAATTATGCGTTTTACACAACAACCAATCAAAACGCCACGTCTGCTGTATGACAAGCACAGTGCGGCCCGTGTTGCTGTTTGACATGTTACATCTCTGCTTGGGTAAACAACAACATCTGCAGGCATCACGTCGTTACAAATACTAAAGGTGTGAACTGTGTGAAACTAGGTAATTAAAAGAATATTTCACTCAAATTTTAATTCTGATATCATTTATTTACCCTCCTGTTTCCAAAACCAATATGTGACTCTGGACCACAAAACCAGTCATAAGTAGCACGGGTATATTTGTAGCAATAGCCAAAATGGGTTGAAATTATCGATTTTTCTTTTATGCCAAAATTGTGAGGACATTAAGTAAAGATCATGTTTCATGAAGATATTTTGTACATTTCCTACCGTAAATATATCAAAATGTAATTTTTGATTAGTAATATGCATTGCTCAGAACTTCATTTGGACAACTTTAAAGATGATTTTCTCAATATTTTGATTTTTTTACACCTTCAGATTCCAGATTTTCAAATAGTTGCATCTCTGCCAAATATCGTTCTATCATAACAAATAATACATTAATGGAAAGCTTATTTATCAGCTTTCAGAAAAAAATGACACTTATGACTGGCTTTGTGGTCCAAGGTCACAAACCACATATTCACTTTTCTTTCCCAAAGAATGAAATTACCAGGGTCTGTCAAACTCAGACAATAAATAAATAAATAAATGTATTAATTAAATAAATAAAAGTTCAGATATATCAGGTTTATGTCAAGTTTAAAATATTTTATTTTATTTTATTTTATTTTATTTTATTTTATTTTATTTTATTTTATTTTATTTTATTTTATTTTATTTTATTTTATTTTATTTTATTTTTCTAAGTGGTCTTCTGAAGTCATCTAACTTTGTTTGATGAACTGAAAAAAACAATCTTGAAAAAAGAAAAGAAAAGAAAATATTATTATTATTATTATTATTATTAATCAATTTATTTATTCCCTTATTTTGTTTTAGTATTTTTTTTTACCATTTAAAACTCACTTTAAACAGAAAAATTGACACTTATGACTGGTGTCCAGGGTCACAAATTATATATTCGCTTTTCTTTTCCAAAGAATGAAATTACCAGGGTCTGTCAAACTCAAACAATAAATAAATAAATAAACACACATTAAAAAATAAAAATAAAAATAAAATTTAATTTAAATTTAAACTTTAAATATAATGTAATAATAATTATTTAATAATATAATTTTTTTTATTAAATTTATTTATTCCCTTATTTTACATATTTTATTTTTAAAGCACCACATCATGCATCGCTATTCAATTTCAAGTGCTGTGAGACACTGAACACCATTTAAAACTCATTTTAACCAGTTTATTATTAGTATTTCGGCTGAACTACCCCTATCAGTCGAGCTGTTATATTTCCATCCCCACTATCCCTCTGCACATGTTGACTTTGTCATCATCTCACGGCCGGGATAATCCATACGGTCTTCCCAGTAGAGGCATTCTGGGGTGGAAATAGTCTATTTTCAGAGCAGAGGTATGAAAAGGTCAGGCCAGGCTGGTATTTAATGACTGCAGTATCCTGCTTTAAAGAGACTGAAGTATAAAGGCCTGAATCTGGTGTGAGTTTTCAGAGGTGAGCTTCCTGTCCACGCTATCAGTGTCCTCTTGTTTGGAGTCGGGAGGCAAATGCCAGCACCTATCGCTCCTGTCACTTAAGCCCCAGTGCTACAGCGCAGATAAACGTCCCCGTTGACTCCATTTTTATTCTTCCACCCTCAATTTCCCCGACCCCTCATTCTTTCCCTCCTCCTCCGTCGCTCGTACGGCCGTGTCAAGGTTTAACGGCTCTTGCGGCTTTGGGAAATATAAGCTCTTCCCGGGTCAGAGGTCAGACGGGGAGCTCAAAAGGCCACGCATTAAAGCGATAGAGACGAGGAGGTAAGGATCAAAAATTATCAGGTGCAGCCAAGAAAGATAATAGAAATAATAAAGGAAATAAACTGTAAAAGTTAAATGGAGGAGTTACTGCGATAACAAGTAAGTGATTTTACTGTTGGCGAGAGCGAATCGAGATTTCGTTCCTCAATGGCACATGGGGCTTGTTAATCTAATGGACCCTCACGCTCTCAGAGCCGAAAACGTTCTTCAAAGCACTTTCATTTAATAATCATGTTACAGGATCCGTAGGCCCCAAATATTAGCTCTCTCGTTTCTACCTGCACCGCATACAGTATTTTTCCACTGCGACAACCCTGCTCTCTTTAGCATGTGCTAACAGATATCATACACTATCCAACACAAAATCACTAATTCACGATGAGCGACAGATGAGAGTAAATGGATGATGGACTCCGATATTTGAAAGTCTCACCTGTGAGACTCTGAGGAAACCACCACCACCCGAGCCGGAGCGGAGTGCCGCAGGACGTCCTGTAGGAGCTGAACCAAGTAGAAATGACCGAGATGACAGATCTGAAAGGTGGACTCCAGCCCGTCCTCTGTTACATTCCAGGGCTGCGTGCAGACGGCGGCATTACACACCAGGATGTGCAACGGCCTTCAGAGAGAGAAAAAAAATGAAATCAGCTGAGTGAAAATAACACATTCTTGCCCTATTAAGAGTACATTAAAGTATAACAATTTTCCTAGTTAAAAAATAAATGAACCCAAACCAAAACCACTACACTGAACACAACTCACATGAAAACTGACCAAACCAAAAAAAACCATAAAAATAAACTAAAACGAAACTCGAACGAAAACCAAACCAAAACCATAAACCGAGAAACTAAAACAAAACTTTAAAACTAAACTAAAACAAAACCATAAACCAAAAAAACCTAAAAAACCCCACAAACAAACCAAAATAAAACCCTAAAACCAATCATAGAAGACAAAAAAAAGAAAACAAGCAAAAGCTGAAACAAACCAAAACCACAAATCAAATCAACACCAAACCAAAACAAACCAAAATATAAAAACAAACCAAAATCATAAAACCAAACTGAAACAAAAAACAAAACTTGAACAAAAACCTAAAAATAAATAAATCAATAAAATAAAAACCATAAACCCAACCCAAAACCATAAAGCAAAAAATCAAAAACAAAACCAAAAAAAACGTAAAACTAAACAAAAAAACAAACAAAGAAAAACCAACCCAAAACAAACCAAAACAAAAATCAAATGAAAACCAAACCTAAACAAACCAAAATATAAAAACAAACCATAAAACCAAACTGAAACAAAAAAAAAAAAAAAACAAAGAAAAAACAAAACAAAAACTGAACGAAAACCAAACCAAAACAAACCAAAAAAAAAAAAAAAAAAAAAAAAACACACAAAACAAAACCATAAAACTAAACCAAAAAAAAAAACACAAAAAAACACCAAACAAACTGAAACAAACAAAAATCATAAACCAAAAAACTTAAAACCAAACCAAAACCATAAAACAAAAAAATAAATAAATCCATAAACCTAACAACCCAAAAGAAAACCTTAAAGCTAAACGAAAAACAAAAACAAAAAATAAACCAAAATAAAACTCAAACAAAACCATAAACAAACAAAAATAAATTAACTAATAAATAATAAAATACAAATTCAATAAAGTAAAAAAATAAAACCATAAAACCAAATGAACCCAAAACCAAAAGAAAAAAAACCCCGAAACAAACCAACAACCAAACAAACTAAAACAACTTGAACGGAAACCAAACCAAAACCATAAACTCACACACACACACACAAAACCCAAAAACAATGCCATTAAACCAAACAAAACAAAAAAAGCCATAAAACCTAACCAAAACAAACCAAAACCATAAACCAAAACAAACAAAGAGAGCGAGAGGGGAAAAAAAAACCCAAACCAAACCAAGCCAAAACAACAAAAAACAAAACAAAAACACACAAGTACAAATTAAACAAAACATCCAGAATTAGGGATTCAGGGAATTTTGAAACACACAAAAGCATTCGTTCAAGTTTATTTGAAGGTGGCTCTGAGCAGACGTTCATCCGTCGGCGTGAGAAAGGACGGAGATTTCTGGAAAGTCCAGGCAAGATCTTTTCTTTGACAGAGTCGCTCCAGTGGTCCCGAAACCACGGCCATACAGCAGAATAATCTGAATCCACCCCACCAATTTTTAATTTCTTCCATTAGAATTAATTACGAAGCCCACAGGCAATTTGTGTACTCCATATTTAATACTGCCTGCACTATTAATTAAAAACTGGTTGCTGGAAAATTAATGGAGGAATTGTTATGCCCCTGCTTTAATGAGTCTTCTCTATGACATTAAAAAAAGTACACTTCACATTTCCCTTCAGGTTCTGTGTGGAAAGACGCGTGCGTCGGTGGAAATGCACGGGATCATGGGAAATGCACAGAGGCCACGGTTACACATGTGCTTGCATTAGAAACACAAGCGTAATAAAACAGCGAACAGCACATGATCTACTTACAACTGACCTTTACAACCAAACAACAAGCACTACTGTGTGTTTTTCTCTGTTTTTTCTGTTATGAACTGCAGAAGTTCTTGTCCCTGATTATTGTACAACATGACGTGAAAATAAGTTATCGCTCCTATGCAGTTGTATTTAATAAAAATAATAATATGTATTTATTAATATCTTAAATTCAAAGCATTTTTTCTAAATACTGCAAAACATTTTCACGTTTGTTCAAAGAATTATTTTGTTTAGTAAATTCAAGTGTTTTAATGTAATTAAAATGTTTAATTATTAACAATAAATATAATCATAAAGCTACAATATAATTAATATAATACAATATAATAATACATATATATTATATATATTAATATATATATATATATATAGAGAGAGAGAGAGAGAGAGAGAGAGAATAGAATAGTATAGAATAGAATACAGTATATATATACATATATATTTAAAGCTAAATAATGCATTTTAATATTTTAAAATATATTTTAGCTTTTTGAGTATTAGGTGTTTTATAGAATAGAATAGAATAGAACAGAACAGAATATTTGATATATTTAAAGCTAATCAATGCATTTTAAAATTTTAAAATATAGTTTAGCTTTTTTAGTATTAGGTGTTTAATAGAATAGAATAGAATAGAATAGAATAGAATGGAATAGAATGGAATAGAATAGAATATTTGATATATTTAAAGCTAATTAATGCATTTTAAAATTTTAAAATATAGTTTAGCTTTTTTAGTATTTGGTGTTTTAGAATAGAATAGAATAGAATAGAATAGAATAGAATAGAATAGAATAGAATAGAATAGAATAGAATAGAATAGAATATTTGATATATTTAAAGCTAATTAATGCATTTTAAAATTTTAAAATATAGTTTAGCTTTTTTAGTATTAGGTGTTTTAGAATAGAATAGAATAGAATAGAATAGAATAGAATAGAATAGAATAGAATATTTGATATATTTAAAGCTAATTACTGCATTTAATGTCTTAAAATATATTTTAGCTTTTTTAGTATTAGGTGTTTTATAGAATAGAATAGAATAGAATAGAATAGAATAGAATAGAATATTTGATATATTTAAAGCTAATTAATGCACTTTAATATTTTAAAATATATTTTAGCTTTTTTAGTATTAGGTGTTTTATAGAATAGAATAGAATAGAATAGAATAGAATAGAATAGAATAGAATATTTGATATATTTAAAGCTAATTACTGCATTTAATGTCTTAAAATATATTTTAGCTTTTTAGTATTAGGTGTTTTATAGAATAGAATAGAATAGAATAGAATAGAATAGCTAATTAATGCACTTTAATATTTTAAAATAATTTTAGAATATTTGATATATTTAAAGCTAATTAATGCACTTTAATATTTTAAAATATATTTTAGCTTTTTTAGTATTAGGTGTTTTATAGAATAGAATAGAATAGAACAGAACAGAATATTTGATATATTTAAAGCTAATTAATGCACTTTAATATTTTAAAATATATTTTAGCTTTTTTAGTATTAGGTGTTTTATAGAATAGAATAGAATAGAATAGAATAGAATAATAGAATAGAACAGAACAGAATAGGTGTTTTATATAATATAATATAACATAATATAACATAATATAATATAATATAATATAATATAATATAATATAGCATAATATAATATATTTTATGTGTTTAAAGCTATTCAATGTTTTTTCTGAATACTACAAAATATTTTTAAGTTTGTTCGAAGTATTTTGTTTAGTAAATTAGTGTTTTAATGTAATTAAAAATGTTTGATTAATAATATAATATAAAAATATATATAATATAGTATGGATATAAATAGTTGATGTACATTTAATCATTTTTCATATTTAAAGCTATTCAATACATTTTAATATTTGTTCAGGTTTTTTTATATTATGTAATGTAATGTAAAGCAATGTAATGTGTTTTTAATAATATTTAATATATTTAAAGCTATTCAGTGTTTTTTCCCCTAAATACTACAAAATATTTTCAAGGTTGTTTCAATATTTTTTAAGTATTATTTTGTTTAGTAAATTAAAGCATTTTAATTTAATTAAAAATGTTAAATTACTAATATAACATTATAATATAATACAATATAATATAATAATACTATAAATATACTATAAAATACAATTTCATATTTAATATATTTAAATCTATTAATTGTTTTGTGTTCTTTTTTAAATGTTACCATTTTTTATTCAAGTCTGTTTAAAGTATTCTTTTGTTTATTTATTTATTTATTTTTTTTTTTTTTTGGTTTTTTTAATGTCTTTCTATGGCAAGACTGAGGCGAAATCATCTAAAGGAAAAGGTCCTGAAGCTGGGCCGATCCAATAACAGGTTCAACTGCAAATGGACCAAATGCAAAGAAAATCACTCAAGTGCCCGATCAGACGCAGGCAAACTTCATCTCTCTCAATAAAACACACGCGAGCGCTCAGCTCAGCTCAGACGCCCAAAGGGCACCAAGATGCCGCGGGACCCAAGAGAGCAGTTCACCTCCCGCTGGAGAACACGACTCTCTGGAAACATCTGCGGAGGAAACAGATCTACTCTCCACCTCTGACTGACAACCTCACAGTCACAGGCACAGAGCCTGGTGTGCACACACACACACACACACACACAGATCTCTCTGGGACTTAATGAAGCGTGGACTCAAAAAGAGGGAGTGATTGTACCTGCGAGAGAACACCATTAAACTTTATGACTTTCACGCTTGTGTTTGAAACCGTGTAATGGAAGAGGAACATGTCTGTGATCGCTGGTGAGTGGCAGATAACGCATCCCATGGGCGATCCGTAAGACAGGAAGACTCTGATATCACCCCGAAAACCGGGAACACCCTACACTCCTCCTCAACATCACATTCAACATTCGCTTTGATAAACCAAATTACTGTGCTGTGCTGTCCAAACTGTGATGGATTTGATAATTAGTTGCTTTTATTATTTGCATTTACCACTGTTTAACGTTTAGCAACACAACTCACCAGATCCACTGGCTCAACAGACATAAATGATATGTCAAACTGTGCAATCAGAGTTACATTTCACCTGGTAAACAATAAAAAGAGACAAATTAAAAAATATAATAAAATCCCAGTAAGGATCTAGACCATACAAGGATCAGAATATCAGAGATTTGTGGGCACGATCCTTTATTTGGGAGATCAACAAAAAAAGAGGCCAAGATATAGAAAAATCTACTTAAAAAGCATGTGGCAAGATAAATACTAAATACTAATGTGTGTGTGTGTGTGTGTGTGTGTGTGTATAAATTTATATAAACATTTGGCAACTAACTGAAATATGTTTAAGCACTAAAATCTGGAAGCCTATTTCCGGCACTGAATAAAACCAAAAAAAATTCAAAAAGTAATTTTTTGCAATTGCAAATTATAAAGGCAGAATTGCATGATATAAACTTGCAATTGCAAAAAAAAAAAACTGAATTGCGAGACATAAACTTGCAATTCTGAGAACATATTGGCATTTTTTCCCCTCAGAACTGGACTTTATAACTTGCAATTGTAAGTTTATATTTCACAATTGCAGGAAAAAAAGAAATGCGGAACACTACAATGGTGTTTTAGTACCATGTTAAAAAAAAATAAAAAAAAAAAAAAACAACAACAAAAAAAAAAAAAAAAAATCAATATATTTCGAGAATAAAGTCAAAACATTTCAAGAATAATGTCGAAGTATAACATATATATCAACTTTATTCTCAAAACATTTAGAATAAAGTCAATAAAGTCAAAATGAATAAAGTCGAAATATTTCAAGAATAAAGTTAAAATATTGTGACTTTATTCTCTATATATTTCAACTTTATTCTTGAAATACTTTGACTTTATTGAATGTCAAAAATGTTTCGAGAATAATATCAATGTTTCAAGAATAAAGTCAAAATATTTAGAAAATAGGCGCAATATTTTGAGAATGAAATTTAAATATTTCGAGAATATAGTTAAAATATTTTGAGAATAAAGTTCGACTTTATTCTCGTAATATTTAAACTTTTTTTCTAGTAGTATTCTGACTTTATTCTCATAATATTTTGACTTTATTCTTGTAATTTCAACTTTATTCCTGAAATATTACAACTTTAATCTCGCTTTAATCTCTCAATACAAACTTGAAGTTGTGAGAAAATAAAAAGAATTGTGAGATACTGACTCACATTTGCAAGAAAGTCAGAATTGCAAATTTTGATCTCACAATTCTGATTTTATTTCTCGTAACTGTATGTTTATATCATGCAAGGCAGAGAAAAAGAGTCAGAATTGTGAGTTTGTATTATACAGGCTTTCATACTAAAAATATTAATTGGAAATTAAAAAAAAAAAAAAAAAAACCCTGAACAAAAACTGAAACAAAAATTATTGAAACCTACTGCAAACAGTTAAACTATTTAAACAAGAGCACAAAAAAAATAACTTAAAGTGGGTCCTATTATGCTTTTTCACTTTTTGAATTTTAGTCAGTGTGTGGTGTGTATGTTTGCACAAAAAAAGGTCTAACCTAGCCTAACTTTAGCGATGCAGCGCAGAAAGCAGCTTCTGTGAGACCCTTCAACGAGCCGCAGCGTGGCAGGTATAAGCACAAGCACTGACTAGAGTGGCCACGTCTGAGCCGTAACACACCGCAGACGTGTGCAGTGTGTGGTAAGAGATTTATTTATCATACAGTGTAAAAACTTTCACTTATAACGCGAGTGTTTTTTAAAATGCATAAACTTGCATTAGAATAGGCTAGGCTAATCAGTGATGATGTTCTTTAATAATGTTAGGGCAATGAATCTAAGTATGTAAATAATATCATGCATTGGCGATCTGGCAGACTGAGGATAGAACAAAACACTACTGTAGTGTATTATGTACTCACCCTCCATGCATCCTCATTTATTTCCTTCAGACAAATGCAATCGGAGTTATACTAAAATTTACCCTGGTACTCCCAAGCTTTAGAACGGCATAGACGGGTGTTTCTCCTCATCAGTTCAAAACAAGTCCAATAAAGTGCATCCATCCATAATAAAAGGTGCCTCACATGACTCCGGGGGGTGAATAAAGGCCCCCTGTAATGAATCAATCCATTTTTGTGTTAAAAAAAAATAAAATATCCATACTTAAAACGTAAGATCACTTTAATCTAGCTTGAGCTAACAGTTGTACACAGAACTCGCTTCTTTGACAAGGGGCGTGGCAGTACTGAAACACCGTCTAAGCTGTTCGCCAGTCGCAACGCAGTGGGACAGCTAACCAATCACAACACATCTCGTTTTTTGGAAGGCGGGCCTTCATTCAACCCAGAACTCATTGAGCCATTCGTACCAGGCTGGGCGAAATGTATTGTAATAATGTAAATTATGTGAAAAATAATCCGTTTTTAGAACCACCAAGCATGAAAGCATGTTCTAGTACACCCCAAAACAAAAAGAGCATAACAGGACCCCTTTAAATAAACTAAAATTACAATGAAAATTCATAAAACTCATAAAACTATTATTGTATATAATTAATACTAAAATAACACTGTCCTGCACTGACCTTGACGTGCCATAAAAAACTATCTCATAACATCCTGTAATATTTTACTGATTATGATATTAGGAAAGTTGCACCACCCTGACATGCATCTTTATGCCACCAAAACTATGAAAATGCATTTTATTTAAGAAAGAAAGAAAGGTTAATGACTACTGCACTAGTAAGCCAAGGGTCATTTACCCATAAATCTCATAATAACCACAGAAAAAAGCCTAGAAACCACATATTAGGACTCTAGCACTGTGACGGGTGTGAAGTTCTGCAGAGACCGCAATCACCACTCACGTTTTCAGCGAACACATAAAGCTGATGACGCAACGGAGGTATTTTAAGATACCGTACTACACCACCTGCAGCACAAAAACAGGGACTATTTCTTTGTAAAGCAAAATCTCTCTCACCTAAAATTTAATTTCTCTGGTCGATTTGGAAACGGGTCTCAGTGGGCAGAAGCGTTGTTGTTGTTTGCATGCTAATCCTACTGTTGTGTCGTATGATTTAACAACTGCAGCTCGCAGCGCTCGCTCCGAGCCGCCCCCCGCCAGCCGTGTCTTCATAAGCAAAAAGCTAACAAATGGTTTTAATAGCTTAGCCCACATAATGTAAAAACTCCCTTTAAACTTATTAATGCGATCAGGGGGGTCTTCCGCAAATGTGCAATTTACGTGTCGGGGCGAGCGGGGGCGGTAACGACCGGACGGGGAGGAATAACGCTCCATACTTACTTTAAAGAACCCCCAGGGCACGACCTTTGACCCTCGAATAATCTCTGCCCATAAAAGAATGATTGCTTTTGTCTCCCTTCACTCCGACCGGCCGTCATTAAGGGGCCGCGTTTATGGGCCGCAGAGAAAATGTGGGGCTAACAGAGAGATGCTTTAAAATAGACAGACACACATAAACAGCGCTACACGGTGCGAGTTTACGCAGACGGCACCCATAAGCATGTGGTCATTACTAAAGCCACGTGTCTGTAGAGGAAAGATTTTATAGGCAATGAGATGTTAAAAATAAACGGCGCACACCTATGGACCTCTGTTTTCCTTTTTTTTCCTTACTGCATAGGGTTTCTGATAAAAGCTTCATTAGATATGTTGATATCAGTCATCTGCAAGTCATTTAAAAGCGGCGGCTTTACAAAAAAAAATTGGAGGTGCTCAAAAATATATGTAGGATATATGTAAAACAGTTGCTGGCTGGCAAGAGAAAGTGTTTGACATAAATCAGAGTCCCTTTAAGGAAAGTCTGCTCACTTGACGGCCATCTTGGCAGAGCCTCCAGGCAGCTGTTTTTTAGCCATACTCAAGTACAGCACTTATTGTACTCTCTCCATCTACTATTAGTACTGCAAGTACATATATATACACATACATATTATATATATATATATATATATATATATATATATATATATATAAATAAATTGTAGTATATTGACTCAAACTAATTTTAATGTACTTTGAATGAATGAAAACTTCTTGCTGAGAAATAGGTGAAACAGTGGTTTGAAGGACAGTAGCAAAGATTGGTAAATATTTAAAATGACAATTAATTAGTATTTTGAGGGCTGAACTGATCCTACAGTGACATTTTTTCAGTAAATCATGGATAAATATTAATGATAGTCATTATTTTTGGCTCAGAAAAAAAATTAAACAGTTCACATTCTAATATACGAAAAAAAAAAACATTTAAAGCTGTATTAAACTTACTGTTTTCAGTGCTTGAAAAAACTCTTTTTGGTATATACATATACGTATACATTACTTTAAGATTACACTTCCGTTTATCTAATAATGAAAAATTCAGATGCCAATTGTTTCTAAAAACACAAAAATGTAATAAAATTTTAGCTGATTCCTTTCCAAAGTAACTTATGCTTTGTAGGCTTGTTGTGATTTGTGAGTTCTTACATTACTCTTTAATTATATCATATCATGCCTGTTACATTAAAATAGACCGAAAACAAAAGCAAAACAAAGCAACACAATAAGCAAAGAAAAAAAAACAAAAAAAACAAAACAAAAAGAAAAACACAAAACAGGATTGACGCAAAAACTTAAAGCAAAAAAAGCAACAAAAAACAAAAACAAAAACAAAAAAAACAGAATAAGACAAACCGATGAGAACGCAAAACAAGCAATGCAAAGCAAAACAAAACAAAACGCACAAAAAAAACACAATAATAAAAAAAGCAAAACAAAACAACAAAAAACAAAACAAACAAACAAACAAACAAAAAACTAATCAAACTAAATGCATTTTAAAAAAAGACCCACAAGATTTATTCAATTATTTAATGTTTTTTAGAATGAAACAGATCTAACAAGTCATAAATGATGAAATGAACTGCTATTTTTACCCTTCCGGTCAAATATTGTGCTGTGCATTAAATGATTTTAATGCACAGCACGATGTCAGACAATTCTGAAGTTTTAGGAGAAAAATGAGATGGAGTTTTTATCTGGGAGTTTTTATCAGTTTTTATCTGCCTTTTTGAGCTGGAGTACACAGACAATGAATTTAGACGTGATTCGTAGCGTCGTGGACGTGCATCCCAGAGCTACATGAGTTTTTGTGCTTAAAAAGTATACAATTTTTTGGAGGAAAAAAAAATGATTTTAATGCACTCCACTGAGGCAACCACCAACTGAATGAAGAAAAAGAACTGAGTTCTTTGTTTTGTTTATCCCATAGCTCTATCCGCAAAATATTAATTGTGTATAGATAGATATGCTTATAAGCCCCTTTCACACATACAGTCTTTACTGGTAAATTACCAGTTAATTACGGTTAAAGGAGAAGTCCACTTTCAGAATGACAATTTACAAATAATTTACAAATATACTCACCCCCTTGTCATCCAAGACATTCATGTCTTTCTGTCTTCAGTCATGAAGAAATTATGTTTTTTGAAGAAAGCATTTCCGGATTTTTCTTCATATAATGGACTTCATTGGTGGCCCGACTTTGAACTGCCAAAATGTAGTTTAAATACAGCTTCAAAGGCTCTAAATGATCCCAGCTGAGGAAGAAGGGTCTTATCTAGTGAAACGATCATCATTTTTTTTTTGGAAAATAAAAATGACTATTAAATGACTATTACGTACTATTAAATCACTTTAAAATGTCACGCAGAACGTAGGCAGAACTACAGACCCAGTGTTTACAAAGCGAAGGCGCAAAGACTAAGAAAGTGCAAGTAAGTCAAACGCTGTTTACAAACAAAAAGGTGCAATGATGAAGAGAGAAAGACATGAACATCTTGGATGACAAGGGGGCAAGTAAATTATTTGTAAATTGTTGTTCTGGAAGTGGACTTCTTTAAGAGGTCATGTGTGAACAGGACCTTTTCTTTTTAAGGAAAGGACGTGACATGCGGCCAAGTATGGTGACCCATACTCGGAATTTGTGCTCTGCATTTAACCCATCCAAGTGCACACACACACAGTTGTGAGTAGTGAACAAACACGCACACACACACACACCGTGAACACACACCCGGAGCAGTGAGCAGCCATATTGCTATCGCTGCGGCGCCCGGGAAGCAGTTGGGGGATCGGTGCCTTGCTCAAGGGACTCACCTCAGTCATGGTATAGAGGGTGGAGAGAGGGCTGGTTATTCACTCCCCCCACCTTCAATCCCTGCCGGACCTGGGACTCGAACCCGCAACCTTTAGGTCACAAGCCCGACTCCCTAACCATTAGGCCATGGCTGCCCCAAAAATGGTATTTTTCAAAAATACAAGTAAATCCGTTCTAGCAATTCACTGGGATGAGAAGATGTAATTTCTCCAGTAAATTACCAATAATGTGATCTGTGTAAACGCCGAACATGATTGAGACGTATGAGCATGTACAAGTTCAGAAAGCGCTGATGAAAGACTTTGGGCCAATCGTGACATTTGGACGCAGATGACGCATTTACTCCACGCAGTGTAATTCGATTTGAAGTCATCTAGTACAATGTCTCTGGACCAGAAGCAGCTGTATGAATGTGCACATTTGACAAAAGTGAAAACAAATGATGTCGCACAATTGACCGGTATTTTGAAACTGAAGTGTGTATGGTGCTTTACTGGTAAAAGACAGAACGCCGTTGTCTGTGCAAATAACGTATTTTTGTATTTACCGTTCGTTCTCCTAATTTTACAGCAATTTGTTGGTATTCCTGTGTAAAATGGGCTGTGGGAGTACTGCACTGTCAGCTTGCAAATACATTGTTACTGCAATGAAGCATGTGTTTTACCATAGTCAACTTGACCAAAGTATGCAAACTTTTCTCAGAGACTGACTGAAAAAAGCTATAACTAGTTTTGGTGTGAATATTTGCTGGCATATTTTTGTAGCTCTTGGTTTGAATACCTTGAGTCAGGAATTTGTCCACAAGCAATCAATACACAGCGAACGCTCGGCGAAATTAAACATCATAGGCGATCAACTTCACTTCACAGCATATGTCGTGTGACTGAGTTAATTAAACACTACAAAAACCTGATGAGAACAAAGGAATGATAAGTACATGGAAATATGTTTCCTGTGCCTACCTGAACATACTGAGGGCGAAGAACAAAGAGAACACGAGTGAGAGGAGAAAGAAAATAAATGAGGGAGCGGGCGAGCTAAGGTGGGGGTTTACAAACGGCTACAAAAGAAAAGACAGGCTACAGAAAAGTGGCAAAAGCAGCTGTGATTGAATTAAGCTCCAATGGCAGTAATTGTTAATGTGTGCGTGCGCGTGCTAGTGGCGCCTGCAGACATCTCGACGGAAACAGAAACAGGGAGGCGTGGCGTGGACTCACCAGCTGCCTGCTGCCATTCACACCTGAGCACCTCTCCATTCTGATGAGAATTAATCTACTCCACCTCCTCTGGGACTCACGCTCACACACACACACAGCCTGGGAATAGCTAATGAAGAAATACAACCTTGGCAAGGGAAAAAGAGGATATTCATTCATTCATTCACTCACTCACTCGCTTGGGTTTGATCACGGTGGTCCAGTTGAGGTGTGTATGAAAGAGGACCAGATCACGATACCAAAATTTTGACTTCGATATGATACCTGACTAAAATATCACGATACTACTACTGAACCGATACTACGAAAAAAAACATAGAACAACAGGAAAAGTGATTAAATAATAGATGATCCAAATAGAGATCATAGTTATTTTATCTATTAAAACAAAGCATTTAATCTCCCCTTTAAATAATAAAAAAATAATAATAATCACATGCCAGTGCCACTACACAGGATTACGGTGAACAACTACCGAGCTTACAGATATGTAGAGATCTTTGCTACATTGGTAAGTTCACTTAAAGGATAAAGCCAAATCTTATTTCATGATATAGTCATTTCACAACAATTTATATATGACATAGTCAGTTTTTGTTATTTCATCTGTGTTATTAAAGATTAGTATTAACATCGGATGCCCATTTTCCACAAGTTGATATGATTCTTTAGGGTCTTATTGAAAAGTCTCTAATATACTTTGGTTAAAAATTATACAATTGTTGTATAAAACAACTCCTTTTTTACCTTGTCAAAATCAGCTCTGCAAAAATCATCTCATTCTGGTCGAGGCTGCTTTAAATGCAAATGAGCTCTGCTCGCCCCGCCCCTCTCTTCTCTCTGTGGAGTGACGAGCCTGTTTACTTTAGCCGCAATTAGACACTAAACTTGCTAACTAGCACATTATTAGGAAAGTCGATCACAAAGATTCATAAAAAAACCCTTATACTCACTTCTGCTGTAAGTGAAGCTGGATCATGAATGATTTGCGCAAACATAGATGGATATATGTAGATCGGGAGGCGCATTCCCTTCACAAACAAACGTAATCCACTGCATCTTCAGCGACTCAGATGTCGGGAGTAAATGACGACCACTATGTTCATTATTACATCCAGCAACACAACACCTCAATCGCTCAATCAGAGATATTCTTGTCTAACTTACATCCCTGCTCCGGCATCGAAACAATGGAGATCGGACTGTTACAGCTGATCTGAGGTAAAACGCTCATGTCAATCAACTATCGTGGGAGCGGCCTCTGTTGGTGTGACGCCACACAGACAGGCATCTGAGAACGGCTCGATTTGAAAAAGGGGATATTATTTTTACAGATTAATTAAAAACCACTGCATGGATTTTTATCATTATAGGGTAGATTTGTACATGCACTGCCAACACACATTAATGTTCAAACAACATGTAAAAGTGAACTTAGCATCCAATGACCCTTTAATAACAAGAACTAAGATGCAAGTAACAAACTAAAATTTCAGTTTTGTTTGTGAATCTCTTTTCATTAATTTTCTGGATTCTATTTTAATCGTTTCATTACATTTTAATAATCAAAAGCATGTCTAATGAAGTTATAAAGGATAAGTAGATTTGATAAAGAATTAATTTATTACAGGCTATTTTTTTTTTTTTTCAGAAATACTGTGCTGTGTATTTACAATTTTTATAAATATACAAATATTACAAATATTTTTTTATGGTAAATATTCCTTAAACATTGTTTTAATAATATTTGTATTAGTAGTAGTAGCACTATATTTACATTAAGTAATATATTAATACATTTCTGACTGTCAAGTCAAACCAAACTTTTATTTTGACGGGTTGCTGTGAAGACCTTTAGGGTCTTCATTATATGACAATAGTTTGCAAAAAAAACGGTAAAATGCTGATGAAGTGACTCTCAGAGCAGTTCTAGAGATGATGTTCATGTGTTCATGTACTCATATATTGAGGCGGCAGAGGCTAAAAACACCACAAGCGTCACACGTATGAGTAGTAAACAAAACTGCGTACCTGAAATACGAAATACGGCTTTTATTAAAATGCATTCCTAAAAAAACGCTACTAGTAAAATGCGGAATCGTACTGTTTTTAAAAGCAGGATATCACGATACTCTTTAAGTACCAGTATATCGTGCAACACTATTAGATAGCAGATGAGGTCATCAGAGGTCACTGAAACGGTCAAATCCTGCTTCGAAAATGCCTATCTGTCACATTCAAATAAACCCCAAAGCCTTAGATTTGTTTGAGCCAATCAACTGAGAGTTGAAAGTCATGTGACTGAACAAGCTAAACAAAACAAAAGAGAACAAAAACAAAACACAGTACAACCAATTACTTTAGAGAAGCAGGAAAATTACATTCTGAAACCAAAGGTATCGCAATTACATTTGGTGTCCCAAACACTTACGACAAACACAAGGACAGACGGGAAAATATAAGTCTATGAAAATCTTCAAAAACTCCAGTTTGAAGAACAGTTCAAAGCACCAGGGAGAAAGCCCTTGCATCTAGACCAGTGTTTGAAGTGATCCCCACACTAACTATGGGTCAATGGGCCAAATAACTGCTTTAGGTCCCAAACTAATAGGTTAATCTCTCCCTCTTATTAAAGGCTAACAGCTTCCATTATGAGCTGACCAGCCCAGATGTGTTTGGAAGGCTGAGGCGCAGACACGGGAAAGATTTGCACAAGCCTGAAGTGTCACTTTAACCAACAAGCCATGACAGACAAGGAAAACGTACAGTAGATGCACGCACACTCACACACACATACCAATGTGTCCAAAAATGAACAAACACAGATCCAGTGTTGCGCCAGATATGCCATTAAGCGAGGCTACATCTACATTAATCCAGATACATTTAAAAATGGTGTTTTCATTTCAAAACACACTCTGTCCACAACAGCGTTTTCAAAAAGTTAAGATAATGATAAATTTGCTTTACTGTGCATGTGTAAAAACCTCATAAAAACCTCAATGAGACAATACAGACAGAATAACTATTTTGGCAGGATCATAATATTTAAGTAAATATCCCATCATTCACTGACATCCAGGTCACACTATTATATGTTTGATCTAACCGCCCTTAAATTTTCTGTCATCTTTGCAGGACTGTAATACGAAGAGTGTACTAAGTAACATATCTTTAGGTTCAAAATGAAAGGAGTACATAACAGGCACAATGCCAGTATAAACATAGACATCTATTCGTACAATGTGTTTCACAGTCCACAACAAAGTAAAAACTATGAAGCTCTGTTACCAAGACTTAGTGTGGATGGAAGGCCAAAAAGGAAAGAAAAAGATGTGTTTTCAAATGAAAATGTATTATTGTGTGGACAAGGCCTAAGTTATGCAATTTATACTCCTAGCTAGGCCAACCAAACAAACACAGGAAAACAAAATGAAGCAAAACGAAATAAACAGAGAATGCAAAACAAAAACCAAAGTCAAAGAAAAGCAAAAAGCAACAAAAAAACAGAACAGAAAACGAAAAAAAAAAAAAAACAAATTAGCAAAACAAAGCAAACAAAACGAAAAGAACACTAAACAGAAAACACAACAAGCAAAAAAACAGAAAAAAAACAGTATGCAAAACAAGCAAAGACTATTAAATTAAAACTAGACAAAACAGAACAAAAATGACAAAACATAGAATGAAACAAATAGAAAACAGAACACAAAATAAGCAAAGCAAAACAAGCAAAGCATAGCAAAACAAAAAGCTAAGAAAAAAACACAAAAAGCAAAACAAAAACGAAAGGCATACTGAATGAAAAACAAAACAAGCAAAATCAAAGCAAAAAACAAAAAAAAAAAAAAAAAAAAAAAAAAAAATACAACTAAAATCAAAACAAAAACAAAGAGCAAAACAAAACACAGCAAAAACAGCAAAATGAAGCAAACTAAATACAAAAAAAGAATGCAAAACAAAAATGACAAAAACAAAAAACCAAAAGCAAAACAAAACAGAACAAAAAGGAAAAAGCAGAATAAAACAACAAGCAAACAGAAGACAAAACACGCAAGTTAAAACAAAAACAAAACAAGCAAAACAGCAAAAAAAAAAAAAATAAATAAAAATAAATAAACTAAAAAGGAAAACAAAAAAAAAACTGAAAAAAAAAAAAAAAAAAAAAAAAAAAAAAATCAAAACTAGACAAAACAGAACAAAAATGACAAAAAGCAGAATAAAACAAAAAGCAAACAGAACACAAAACAAGCAAAGGAAAACAAAAACAAAACAAGCAAAATAGCAAAACAAAAGAAAAAACAACAACAAAGCAAACACGAAAAAAAAGCAAACACAATCAAAACTAGACAAAAAACAAAAATAACAAAAAGCATAATAAAAAAAGCAAACAGAACACAAAATAAGCAAAACAAAACAAGCAAAAAAAACAAAAAACAAAAACAACACTGAAAAACAAAAATTCAAACTAGACAAACAACAAAGCAGAATAAAACAAAGCAAACAGAAGACAAAACAAGCAAAGCAAAGCAAAACAAGCAAAACAAAAAAAGCAAAGAAAAAATAAAGCAAAAAAGAAAAACAAAAATCAAACTCAATACAAAACAAAAACAAAAGCAAAAGCAAAACAACAAGAAACAAAACAAAAATACAACAAAAACAAAAACGGAGTAAAACAAAACAGAACAAAAACAAACAAAAAGCAAATGAAACAAAAAAGAATGCAAAGCAAAAAAAACAAAAAGCAAAAGCAAAAAAAGTAAAAACAAAACAAAAACAAAAAAAACGGAAAGCAAAAAAAACCAACAAAAACAAAACAATAGCAAACTGAACGCAAAGCAAAACAACTTCTGAGGCAAATTGGTCTGTACTAAAAAATGGAAAAGTACACAGACACAAACTCAAATGCTGTTTTTATGCCTGTATACGTATTGCATTGTTAGCTTCACAACATTTCAAATCAGTGAAATCACATTGTACGTGACACACTCATTCAGGTGCAGTCGGTCACTTTTAAGGTTCCGTTTCAGTTAACATAGTGCCTTAGAAAGCAGAAGCCCATGTAGGCTATAGGCAAGGCAGCTAACCAGTATTTGGAAAACATCCCAAAACACATCCTTCTCAGGGTCACTTTGGAAAAACAATGGCTCAGAGATCTCTAATCAGAAGCCATTTTACTCCTTCCAGCGTGTGGGAAAATGTGCTTTAAGAAAGTTAGACTGACTGAAGACGTGTGGAGGAGGGTTTGGCTCTGGGACAGGGTGGGGGTCACCTCCAGGGGTCTGGCTGCTGACCAAGCTGCTGCCGTTGCCCCGGGCCGGCCAGGGGCCAGATGAGTCCTGCAGCCCCTCGAGGGCTTGGGGACACCGGCGGCATCTCCACGTGCCCCGCACAGCCAGGATGTCACCTCTAATACTGCAACTCACTAAATATGGACGGTGAGCTGATGGAGCTGTGAAGGTCGAAGCCGTGCTGCAGTAAAACGAACGAGGAAGATCCATGAACGAGGAATGCATGGAGCAGAAAAGGAACCTGATTCAGAACATTTCACCATGAACAAGCAATGTCGGACTATGAAAGACCAGAAATGAGCAATAATACTGAAATCATAATCAAATAATTGTATTAGAAATATCTCTAAATCAAAACAGGCTGTTTTTTTCCAGAAGAAAACTGTAAGACACTACATCTGAACTGACACAGTTCTCACAGAGCCGAGGAAACATTCTAGACACGTCTATATTAAATCATAATTATGCCTCATTAGCCTAATTACTGATCACTGCAGCTCACCATCAAGAAACTAATGAATGTTTACAGATTAAAAAAAACAACGCTGTATTGATATGATAATACAAGGCAGACACGCTGAAACTGTTAAACGTTTCGTCTTGGCGTAATATTAAATAACCTTTTGTAATACGATGACAACAAATTATGGAGAACACTATATAATCAATGCTCTTTCAAGAGAATTTTAATTAGTAAGCCATTCTTAAGCCATTCTTAATTCAAAACTCATTTTCAGGCCAAAGAGCGGAGAATGGACATACAGACCCCTCCTACATCTTATGTAATAATAAAATATATAGGTATAGCATGACCTAAAATAACATCTTAAATTCATTGACTTACTTTCTTATCATGCTTGCATTGCGAAAACAAAGTGCACATTTTAGTGTGGGACTGAACTTTAAAATGTAAGTGTATCCGATGATTAACTTTAATATGCACATTTATATTTAATTTAGGAGAAAAAAAACACACCTGGAATTTTTGTTTTGCAAAGTGGAACTGCTAAATCTCTCTCTCTCTCTCTCTCTCGCTCATGTATGGGTGTGTGAAACAAATATATAAATAAATAAATAAGGTTTCATTTATTTATTTTTTTATTTATTTAACATGCATATGTGGGTGTGAAATATAAATAAATAAGGTTCCATTTATTTATTTGTATGTATTTATTTATTTGGCATGGGTGCAACAAATGAAATACTATTCATTTATTTATGAATTTGTTTATTTATTTATACATCTATAGGTGGGTGTGAAATAATAAATGAATAAATAAATAAATAAATAGCATGGTTTATTCATTTCTTTCTTTTTCTTTCTTTCTTTCTTTCTTTCTTTCTTTCTTTCTTTCTTTCTTTCTTGTATGGGTGTGTGGAATAAATAAATAAATAAATAAATAAATAAATAAAGTTCATTCATTCATTCATTCATTCATTCATTTAACATGTATATGTTGGTGTAAAATATAAATAAATAAATAAGGTTCCATTTGTTTATTTGTTCATTTATTTATTTGTACGTATTTATTTATTTGGCATGGGTGTAACGTAAATAAATGAAACTGCTACATTTATTTATTAATTTGTTTATTTATTTATACATGCATAGGTGGGTGTGAAATAATAAATAAATAAATAAATAAATAGCATGGTT
Organism: Labeo rohita; assembly: GCF_022985175.1. Lineage (NCBI taxonomy): Eukaryota > Metazoa > Chordata > Actinopteri > Cypriniformes > Cyprinidae > Labeo > Labeo rohita. The sequence goes on from NC_066893.1 coordinate 2,202,912, forward strand.
TATTCATTTCTTTCTTTCTTTCTTTCTTTCTTTCTTTCTTTCTTTCTCATGTATGGGTGTGTGAAATAAATAAATAAGGTTCCATTCATTCATTCATTCATTCATTCATTCATTCATTCATTCATTCATTCATTCATTCAACATGTATATGTGGGTGTGAAATATAAATAAATAAGGTTCCATTTATTTATTTATTTATTTATTTATTTATTATTTGTATGTATTTATTTATTTGGCATGAGTGTAATGTAAATAAATGAAATACTGCTACATTTATTTATTCATTTGTTTATTTATTTATTTATTTATTTATTTATTTATTTATTTATTTATTTATTTATACATGTATAGGTGGGTGTAAAATAAAAAATAAATAAATAAATAAATAAATAAATAGCATGGCTTATTCGTTTCTTTCTTCACTTAGGTTCCATTTATTTATTTGTTTATTTATTTGCATGTATTTATTTATGTGTTTATTTATTTATAATATCTCTCATGTATGGGTGTGTGAAATAAATGAATGAATGAATGAATGAATGCTTATTTACTTATAAGTAAATGAGGTTCAATTTCATGTATTTATTTATTTATTTAATTAACATGTATAGGTGGGTGTGAAATAAATAAATAAATAAATAAATAAATAATAAATAAATAACATGGTTTATTCATTTCTTTCTTTCTTTCTTTCTTTCTTTCTTTCTTTCTTTCTATCTCATATATGGGTGTGTGAAATAAATAAGGTTTATTCATTCATTCATTCATTCATTCATTTATTTATTTATTTATTTAACAGGTATATGTGGGTGTGAAAAATAAATAAAAAATAAATAAATAAATAAATAAATAAGGTTCCATTTATTTATGTGTTTATTTATTTATTTGTATGGGTGTAACATAAATAAATGAAACACTGTTACATTTATTTATTTATTTATTTAACATTTATAGGTCGGTGTGAAATAAATAAATAAATAAATAAATAACATGGTTTATTCTTTTTTTTTTTTTTATCTATCTATCTATCTATCTATCTATCTATCTATCTATCTATCACACAAGTTTAGACTGTTTTTAAAGTCAATTCCACTTTTATCCCAGCATGATTTGCGCTACAACTTCCCGAAAGCTTGGGAGCAGTAATTGATTTAACTAGGAGACTGTGAAGGACTTACCAATCTGTGGCTTTGCGATTGATGGAATTATAGCTAAGGTTCGGCTACTTATTTATTGACCACAGAGAGGGATGAGGGGTCACGATGAAAGAGGGGAGACCTTTTGGCCCCTCTTCTGATGCGATAATGGAGCCGGGGGCCGGTCGGTCTCAGGACAGAGCGAGCAGAGAGCTTTTCACGACGATCAGCCAGGTGCGCAACGAAACCTTGTGTTACGGTTGTGTTGAATTGTGTATCACTCACAGTTTCATTGCTCTGAAGATCTCCGCAAACTCTCGGACGCTCCTCAAGGAAGCCAAATCCAGCGTCATGGCTTCGACACGGGCTTTGCGCTAGTGAAAGAGAAACAGAAAAAGAGAAAGCAGTAGATATTACAGCAGCTGCATCCATCACGATCACAGCGCTAACAAACTGAAAGCCAAAGCCCACACGTCCCACTCTAACTCACTGAACACTTCCCAGCCCAAAGCCTCCGCTATATCTCACACACGCCATGAAAAACAACTCCATCTCCCGTTCCCTAAATCAGGGGAGCATTTCCAATAGGGAATGTTGCACATTCTGTGGCGGGAGAGCATCTCAATATCCTCTTTATGGCATTTTTATGACCCTCCGCACTGACTGTATCCGATCTCTCGTGCGCGCATCCTGTGCTTACACTAAGTAAACGGTAAGGCAGTGGCTCCCTTCTTTCATAATGTCCATAATGGCATATAGAACAGGCTCAAGAAGATAAATAATGTATGAGCGAAGCCAAATCCACAATAATGGTCTCTCTCAGTGCTGGCTTTTAGGTGCACCTTTGATCATACCCGAACACGATCGATATTAAGGAAGACACATAAATCACTCCACAAAGGAAGGATCAGAGTCTCACTGGTCAGAGGTCAGCGCAAGTTCTCCTGAGGTAAAGTCAGTGGGAAAGTCTGAGGTTTTAGTGCACAAGCACACAAAAAAATAAATAAACACAAACAATAAATATATAAAATAAACAATGTCAGATTAATTCATTCATTCATTCTTAATCTTGAACATAAGTTTATTTGAACATAAAACATGTCTATGGCAAAATGTCATTAAGACAGGCTTTATCTTGTTCATATTAAATAAATAAATAAATAAATAAATAAAATAAATGTGAATTTGATTTTTTTTTTTTCCCATTTATCAAATGCATTAAATTTATTTGAATTTGAAGATAATTTTGGGGGGAAAGAAATAAGAATAAATTATTTTATTTATATTTATTACATATTAAAATAATATTAAAAAAAAGTTTGAATTATATACTACTATGACTAATAATAATAATAATAATAATAATCTTCTTCTTCTTCTTCTTCTTCTTCTATGTTGCTGTCATCAATTTCATCATTAATAATAATATAATAATAGTTGTTATTGTTGTAATTCTAATATTATTATAATTTTATTATGCTGCTATTGTCATCGGCATAATAATAATAATAATAATAATAATAATAATAATAATAATAATTATTATTATTATTATTATTATTATTATTATTATTATTATTACCGACATCATGAATATCATCATCAATATTAACATTACTATTTATTTACTTATTTATTTATTTATTTATTTATTTATTTATTTATTTATTTATTTATTTATTTATTTATTTTTGTTTGTTTGTTTGTTTGTTTGCTTGTTTACTGTCATCACCAATATCCTCATCATAATTATTAATTATTATAATTATTATTTGGTTACTGTTATCATTATTATTATTATCATTATTATTATTATCATTATCATTATTATTATCATTATTATTATTATTATTATTATTATTATTATTATTATTATTGTTGTTGTTGTTGTTGTTGTTGTTGTTGTTGTTATCATCATCATCATCATCATCATCATCATCAATACTATTATTATTTGGTTACTTTGGTTACATCATGATCAATATCAATTTTATTATATTTATTACTATTATCATTATTATTATTATTATTCATTTATTTATTTTTTATTATTATGTTATTGTTATCATCATCAATATTACTATATATTATTATTATTATTATTATTATTATTATTATTGTTGTTATTATCATCATCATCATCATCAACACTATTATTATGTGGTTACTTTGGTTACATCATTAACAATATCAATTTTATTATTATTATTATTATTATTATTATTATTATTATTATTATTATTATATATTATTATATATATTATTATATTATTATTCATTTATTTTTGTATTATTATTATTATGTTATTGTCATCGTCATCAGTATTACTATATTATTATTGTTATTATTATTATTATTATTATTATTATTATTATTATTATTATTATTCATTTATTTATTTTTTATTATTATGTTACTGTCATCGTCATCAATATTACTATATTATTGTTATTATTATTATTATTATTACCGTCATCATGAATGTCATCATCAATATTATCATTCCTATTTATTTATTTATTTATTATTTTTGTTTGTTTGTTTGTTTGCTTGTTTACTGTCATCACCAATATCCTCATCATAATTATTAATTATTATAATTATTATTTGGTTACTCTTATTATTATTATTATTATTATTATTATTATTATTATTATTATTATTGTTATTGTTATCATCATCATCATCATCATCATCATCATCAATACCATTATTATTTGGTTACTTTGGTTACATCATGATCAATATCAATTTTATTATTATTATTATTATTATTATTATTATTATTATTATTATTGTTGTTGTTGTTGTTGTTGTTGTTACCATCACCATTTAATATCATCATCAATATTACCATTACTATTTATTTATTTATTTATTTATTTGTTTGTTTGTTTACTGTCATCATCAATATTCAATATGTTCATCATCATTATTAGTTATTACATGGTTACTGTCATCATCATCATCATCATCCTCCTCCTCCTCATCATTAGTAGTAGTAGTAATAGTATTTATTAGTTTACTGTCATCATCATCATCATCATCATCATCATCCTCCTCATCATTAGTAGTAGTAGTAGTAGTAGTATTTATTAGTTTACTGTCATCATCGTCATCATCAATATCCTCATCATCATTATAATTATTATAATTATTTTTGGTTATTATTATTATTATTATTATTATTATTATTATGCAGTTTTTTTAATAGTTGACTGTGTATGCAAAACACTTCATGTCCCTCCTTCCAATACGTGGCCTCTCTCTTCTTGCATAATAAACTCAAATCAATATTTAATGTGAAGTTACTGTTGAAAACCATGCAATAAATTAGATAATGCAAAGTCAAACATGAGTTTAGAACAACTACAAAACTACAGAAAAGATAAACGTATTAGTTTACCGTATTACTAGTAAGCTGCTACAGCTAAACGCTGATAAAGAAAATTTGAGGTCTGTTTCGTTGACTGTTCACAGTGTTTCCTCCACAAACAGCTGTGTGCTAACTTAGCAGGTTCCGCTAGTCCTATACAGCATCTCTGATGAGGGATTTTTTGATGAATGACTGTATAAACTCTGCTAATATTACAGTGGGGTTAGGAGACATGGGGCAATTTAATTATGCCATGTACAGCACACCACCAGGTTAACAGGAAAAGCACCCCATCAGCATTTCTCCTATCAACAGCACGTCCACGAACCACTTACAATTGCTAATCAGCCTCTGCGCAATTAGTGCCGTAGACGATTCTCGATGGCTACTGTACTATAAAGACTTCAGAGCAATCATGTCTAGTCTTGTCATACGCCCTCGATTGCAAACTGCAAGATATACAATAACTGTTCAACATCACTTTTCATCAGATTATTACTGTCCAATGGGGCTTTACTAATACCCAGAGATGTTTGTTTCAGCGTTATCACCAACAAAAATTAGGACACTTGGTTATTAAACACCATCAATATAATATTAAAAAGCCAGTTGTGTTGACCCAACAAAATGCCCACAACACAATTATTGGCTTCCATCTAATGACTCCAATACAAAACACGCACATGACGCACAAGTCCAATATGCGGCAAATACACTTTTTAATTAAGTGTTTTAAATTTGCAATAACTCTTAAAGATACAACGACAGACAGAACAATATGCAAAATTACAGAATAATAGACATAATAGAACGATGGAGCAATAGAACAGACAGACCCAATTTTAATTGCTAGAAGACAAACGGATGGACGGACAGAAAAACAATGACAGACAGAACTTATAGATAGAAATAGCTAGAATGATATAACAACAGATAGACAGACAGACAGACAGAATGAGACAATGATGGACAAAACAACAGAGAGACAGGCGGATGGACGGACAGAACAGCAGAACGACATAGAACAATAAAACGATAGCTAGAACGATAGAGCGATAGATGGATGGACAGACAGAACAACAGAATGGCATAGAACAATAAAATGATAGCTAGAATGATAGAACGACAAATAGATGGATGGATGGACGGACAGATGGATGGATGGACAGACAGACAGACCAAGAGAATGACAGACAGAACACCAGACAGACAAACAGAACGGACAGAACAACAGATAAAACGATAGCTAGATTGATAGAATGATAAATAGATGGCTGGACAAACAGTCAGAATGACAGAATCATGGACAGAACAACAGACAGCCAGACAGATAGACGGATGGACAGACAGAATGGCATAGACAGAACAATAAAACGATAGCTAGAACAACAGAACAATAAATGGATCGACGGACAGACAGAACGAGAGAATGACAGACAGAACAACAGATAGACAATAGACAGACAGACAAAAACAGACAGAATGATAGAAAGACAGATAGATGAATGGAACGACAGACATACAGAAAGACCAATAGAACAACGATAGACAGACAGAACGATAGAACGATAGATAGATAGATAGATAGATAGATAGATAGATAGATAGATAGAACAATAGAGAGAACAACAGATAGAACGATAGATAGAACGATAGATAGACAGAACAGACAGACAGACAGACAGACAGACAGACAGAAGAATAGACAGACAGACAGACAGACAGACAGAACAATAGACAGACAGATAGATAAAAACAGACAGAAGGATAGAAAGACGGATAGATGAATGGAACGACAGACATACAGAAAGACCAATAGAACAACCGATAGATAGACAGAATGATAGATAGACAGATAGATAGATAGATAGATAGATAGATAGATAGATAGAGAGAACAATAGAGAGAACAACAGATAGAACGATAGATAGAACGATAGAACAATAGACAGACAGACAGACAGACAGACAGACAGAACAATAGACAGACAGACAGATAGATAAAAACAGTCTGACAGAATGATAGAAAGACGGATAGATGAATGGATGGAACAACAGACATACAGAAAGACCAATAGAACAACCGATAGATAGACAGAATGATAGATAGACAGAACGATAGATAGTTGGATATTAGGCAAAGACCATGACACACAGTAACCGAAAGTCTTTTATTCATACAGAGAGGCTTATTTGTCAGTAGTGCAACACTACTCCATCTAACAGGTCTTATTTATCTAAATCAGGTTTAGCCTGTGGGCCTGCAGAGCTTGACTGGGGCACTGTGATTATGCGATAAGACTGAGATGTAGACAGCATAAGTCTACTCTGAAACAGCCACAGGGCACACATGAACAACAGAAACCGATGTCAGCGCAAAGGGATAATTATTTCAGAAGGATCTCAGAGTCTGTCTGTGGATTACAGTCTCAGTTCAATGCAATTTATCTCTGTGTTTCCCAAATGGCAGGTCGCGACCCAAAAATGGGCTGCATGGTTCTAATGAGTGGTGAAAACTATGAGATGTTAAAAAGCCAAGGATAAGTGTGGTATTGTAAATATGACTGATAGGATACAAACAGCGCAGTATGCACACCTGAGGGCTGCTTTCTAGTGTACACAACAGATGAGGAATGATGAGTGTCCGGTCAGACTGATTGCTGGGAGAATGATGGGCGGCAGTTGCGTGAGTTATTGCGTGTCAGGCTCCGCTAGCCGTGTTTGGCAGGTGTATGGCGTGTGAAAACTGGAAAACAGGAAATAACATCTGCTGGGAAACACAAAAGGACAGATGTGAAGACTGATGACTAAATGATTTGGACAGATATCAAACCAGAACAGGTAGGTTTGATGTGTGGTACTGTTGGTTAACAGACTGTACAAGTCTGACACAAGCCAGACTTTTGTTATCAGCAAAGTCTGGTCTACTTCATAGCTCATGCTGGCAAGAACAGCTCAATTTGACAAAGTGGTGTCTGACTTATACTGTATGTAAAGGGATAAATGAAAGTTCGCATTTTGAATTTGACATTTTAGGGCTGGGATGTGAAATGAAATCAAGTATATTGAAATGTTTCATTATAACTGAGCAACAGCAGGAAGAGTTGTAGTCAAAAATTAGCTCATTCAAGACTGGAGTAGATTCAGTTCAAGTTAACACTGAGACCAGAAAGCAGTGAAGTCTGAACCAAGGCCGAGACCAGAAAAGCAGTTTAAGTTAAGTTTAAATTAAGACTGAGAACAGAAGAGGGTTGAGTCTGAAACCAGACAAAACCAGAACAGGGCCAAGTCTAAATCAAGACAAAACCAGAGGAGTGTCAAGTCCAAATAGAGACAAAACCAGAAGAGAGTCGAGTCTGAATCAAGAAGAACAGAAAAGGGTAGAATCTAAATCAGGACAAAACCAGGAAAGGGTTGAGTCTGAATCAAGACAAAGCCAGATGAGTGTTGAGTCTGAATCAAGATGGAGAACAGAAGAGGGTTGAGTCTGAATCAAGACAAAACCAGAAGAGTGTCAAGTCCAAACAGAGACAAAACCAAAAGAGGGTCGAGTCCGAATCAGGAAGAAGAACAGAAGAGGGTTGAGTCTAAATCAAGACAAAACCAGAACAGGGTTAAGTCTGAATCAAGATGGAGAACAAAAGTGGGTTGAGCCCAAATCAAGACGGAGAACAGAAGAGGGCTGAATCTGAATCAAGACAAAACCAGAAGAGAGTTAGGTCTGAAACAAAACTGAGAACAGAAGTGGGTTGAGTCTGAATAAAGACAAAACCAAAAGAGGGTCAAGTCTGAATCAGGAAGAAGAACAGAAGAGGGTTGAGTCTAAATCAAGACAAAACCAGAACAGGGTTAAGTCTGAATCAAGACGGAGAACAAAAGTGGGTTGAGCCCAAATCAAGACGGAGAACAGAAGAGGGCTGAATCTGAATCAAGACAAAACCAGAAGAGAGTTAGGTCTGAAACAAAACTGAGAACAGAAGTGGGTTCAGTCTGAATAAAGACAAAACCAGAGGAGGGTCGAGTCCAAATCAAGAAGAACAACAGAAGAGGGTTGAGTCTAAATCAAGACCATGAACAGAAGAGAGTCAAAAGAGAGTCGAGTCCGAAATCAAGACGGAGACCTGAGGAAGGATGAATGAAGTCTGATTTTACATCCACGGCGCACACACAGAGTTCACTGGTTTAGATAAACAATAGCACAGTCGTGCAGTCAGACCACAACACATTGATGCTGTATTCAAGACCGGACTCCAAATGCTATTGAATCCATGACAGGACCAAGACAGTATTGTCTTGGACTCAGTCTTGAACCCCATTCCAGTTCTGAGTACTACCTACAACACTGACAACTGTATTCTGATTAATGTTTACACAGACAAATTCAAGCTACAATTTGATTATTTAGGTTTAGTAGAAAATAGACTGAAATCATTAAAACATGGTTGGGAACCTCTGCCTTGCGTGACTTATCTTAAAGCAGTGGTTCTCAACCATGTTCCTGGAGGCCCCCCCAACACTGCACATTTTGCATCTTACCTTTGTCTAAAACACCTAATTCAGGTCTTGGAGTCTTTACTAATAAGCTGATGATCTGAATCAGGTGTGTTTGATTAGGGTGATACGGAAAACATGCAGTGTTGGGGGGGCTTCCAGGAACGTGGTTGGGAACCACTGTCATAGAGGACATTTCACAAGGGGGTGATAATATCCTGCACTCCCAGAAATTGTTTAGAAGCCAGCCAGCCAATCAGACTTAAGCTTACAATTTTGGAAAGCCAGTGGGGCCAGCCCCAGTCTAAAGGGCTTGCAAACTCTCAAGGCTACAGTGCCAGATTTTCAAAAGAATCTGAACACCAAGGTGGTAACATTTACATTTGTACAGCCACATTCCACATAAAATCCAGTCATTTCCATAGGAATTCACATGATCCAGAATTTCAGCTGAGGGACACATGTATGCTAGGCCTTACAGGTCCTTTATCCAGCCCTTCCCTCAACTCACCTGCTCTTTCGCTCACAAACAAATGAAGTATTAATAGCCCACTGTTATCCATTAACAGATGCATCCGAAGATACTTACAGTACACTAATTGCAGTTGGAGTCCCTCGGGAGCAACCTGGGGTTAAGTGCGCTGCTAAAGGGCACAACAAGGGTTTTTACTAATTGTCCGGTTAGTAATTGCCCAGGTGGTCACCCTCACCTGACAACGAGTTTGCAATATTTGCATAACCAGTCTACAACAACACTGTATGGTTGACTCTCCACGCACTCTGTGTAGAGCACAAGCAATCAACAGCAATGTCGCCCAGAGCCACACCCTGTCAAAGAAAAATTACCCAACATCCCCAAACACCATTCATCAACGTGGAACTGTGCTTGACGGGGACCTTGTCAAACTGCACAGCCCACAGTCACCTTCCACTACAGCGCAGTTTAATCACGACACGTAAGTAAGCTCCCCATAATTTGACATGTGCTAGTAATATTACACCAATAATGCTGTAAAGTCAACATGGAGTCAAATTTGACCCTCTTTAGCTTTCTTATTACACCCTTAATGTGCTGGATTTGCTGGTGTATGTTACTCTAAATGACTTGGCAGTCTTTCATAACAGAGGGGTCCATTATTTTTGGTGACATAAGTTGCATACAACTTATCCAGCCAAAAATAGAGCCATTCGTCCTTCTGTTTCAGGTATTGCGAACGCAAAACTATTTCCAGCTGCCACTCTGTCATTCATCAGCTCTGATATGTTCCATAGCATTGTTGTTTCATCTCTGGGATTTAGGGGAACCCATCTTACATGTCATAAAAAAGCAGATGGTTAGAGCCACTGGTGGAGGACGAGTTAGCAAAGCCAGACATGTTAGAGTGCATCATCACAGGACACTCCAGCATCTATTGTATCACTAAACCTCCATTTTCTTTAGAGGGATGAATATTTCCCCAGGATACTTTGCTTGGAGCATCAGAAAATTGAGGCACTGATAGCAGGAAATGGTTCAAATTTAGCTGACTCCCCAGTTTAGGGAGGAAAAAGCCTTGAGCAGCATCAAAATCTTTTATATATGTAGTTTTATAGGCTATAAAGCATTACTAAGCAGTAAAAAACAAGCAGGATATAATGTGGACACTCAGAAAGCAGGAAGTGAGAGAATTCTGGGATGCTTCAGTGACTGACGACACCTGCTCCACGTTTAGCTACAGCCCCTGTTTAGAAGGAGATAAATTGGGTTGGCGGGAGCCGACAGAAGCCGAAGCGTTGCTCTGAAATGATTTGATAAATGTATGATGGAGATGCAACAAACAGGTTTATTTTTTAAAGTGCCGGCACAAGCGCTCTGGAGGGTTATTCCTCAGCCCGTGTTGCCCCACTGGAGCGCGCGCAGATTTATCACGCGCCGGATGAGAAGAAAGCCAGAGAGAGACGGGACGCGAGACCAGGAAGGACTAAATTTGAAGCAGCACTGGGGGTCCCCGGAGTGAACGGTCATAGAGACAAATATGTTTTTTCATTAAGGATGGAATGGATCCATTCTTCAGTCATGTGACATGGCATGATGGTAATCAGCTGCTATAAAGACACAGACAGAACACTCATATGGGTACAATCCACACACAAACATGTTTTGGGCCGAACAAATCATGCAAATGAAAGGTGGATGGTTTCAATGGCCTGAGATATTACCATCAGCAGTGAATCACTCATTTTTCTTGCTATATGTGACACATAATTTACCATTTCATCATTTCTAATGTGGTAAAGACTGCCGCCAAATGTACAACTATACACATTTTATACACACACACACACACACACACACACACACACACAACAGTGTTACTTTAGTTTCATTGAGATTCTATTATAGTGTTGGTTTTTGTTTGTTTGTTTTAAGATTTAGGGTTTTTTTTTTCCATTTTAATTTTAGTTAATGTTTTAGTGATTTTCTTGCAATTTTCTGTTTTTTGTCGCCAAATACTTAACTATGTACATTTTAGACACAGAAACACATAAACACACACTTATTATAGTGTTGTTTTAGATTTAGATTTTTTGTTTTAATTTTAGTTATTGTTTTAATAATTTTCTTGTAATTTTCTGTTTCTGTCATACATGCACAACTATATACATTTTATACACACCCACACACACACTCAAACACTAGTGTTATTTTAGCTTTATTGAGATACTATTATAGTGGTGTTTTATAGATTTCCATTTTTTTTGTTTCATTTTACATTTTATATTTTAATTTTATTTAACGTTTTATTAATGTTCTTGTAATTTTCAGCATTTCTGTCAGCAAATATAAATATATAACTACACATACACACACACACCATTATTTTTTAGTATCATTGAGATACTATTATATTGCTTTTTTTAAGATTTACTTTTATTTGATTTTTTTATATTAATTTTAGTTAATGTTTTAGTAACACACACACACACACACACACACACACAATGTTAGTTAATGTTTTAGTAATTTTCTTGTAATTTTCAGCATTTCTGTTGCCAAATATATAACTATACACATTTTATACACACAAACATACACACCAGTGTTATTTTAGTATCACTGAGATATTATTACAGTGTTTAATATTTACTTTTTTTCCATTCTAAATTTTTATTTTAATTTTAGTTAATGTTTTAGTAATGGATTTCTATTGCCAAATAAATAACATAACACATTTTGTACACACAAACACACACAAATGTTATTTTAGTATAAATGAGACAATAAATTAGACAATAAATGAGACAATAAATGAGATAATATTATAGTGTTTTTTTTAAGATTTAGTTTTTTTTTTTTTTTTTTCATTTATTTTATTTTAGGTAATGTTGTACACATTTGTACACACAAACACACACACACACACACACACACACACACACCAGTGTTATTTTAGTATAACTGAGACAACATTATAAGGATTTTTTTTTTTTTTTTTTAAGATTTAGATTTTTTTTTTCCATTTTCCACTTATTTTTATTTTAGTTAATGTTTTAGTAATTTTCTTGTAAGTTTCTGTTGCCAAATATATAACTATATACATTTTATACACACACACCAGTGTTATTTTAGTATCATTGAGATACTATTGTAGTTTAAGATTTACTTTTTTTATTATACATTTTTATTTTAATTTTAGTTAGTTTTAGTAATTTTCTTGTAATTTCCCGCATTTCTATTGTCAAATATATAACTATATACGTTATACACACACACACGCACACGTGTTGTTATAGTATAACTGAACTTTTAAGATTTAGATTTTTTTTTCCTTTTTTTTCATTCATTTATTTTATTTAATGTTTTAGCAATTGTCTTGTCATTTTCTGCATTTCTGTGTGTGTGTCTGTGTGTGAGTGTGTTTTAAAGATTTAAATGTTTTTTGTTTTTTAATTCAAAATTTTTGTATTTTAATTAAACACATAACACAAACACCCATACACCAGTGTTATTTTAGTATCAAGATACTATTAAAGTATTTAAAGATTTAGATAGTTTTTTATTCCATTTTAATTTTTAATTTTTAATTTTAATGTTTTAGCAATTTTTTTTTCGTTTTCCATGTTTCTATCGCCCAATATAACTACAGTATATAAATATTATATATATTATATAATATATTTTTTTCTATTTTCCTTTTTTTAATGTTTTAGTATTTTTTCTTGTAGTTTTCTGTTTCTGTGGCAAAATAACTATACACATTTTATACACAAATGCACACACACACACAAACATTATTTTATGTCTCTTATATACTATTATATTGTTTTTATTTACATGTGTTTTTTTTTTTTTCTTTCATTTAATTTTTTTATTTTATTTTCATTTTAATGTTTTAGTAATTTGCCCGTAATCCTCTGCATTTCTGTCACCAAATATAATTATTAATTCAGGTACTTTTCATTATATATGAAGCCAATCAATTGAAATCAATTTACTGCCTTTACATAACTATATATTCTGATCACTCTAAATCACCTGACATACTGAACGTCAAGTAACTACACAACGCTTTATAAAACTATGGGACAATGCACAGAAAGACAAGAGGGACAGAAAGACTGGAGCAGGTCCAAAAAGGAGCGCACAACCTGGACGCCTGCTTTCCTGTGCAGATTAAAGTCTCGTGAAGAAAATAAAGTTTATTGCCTGGAAAGAGGAGGGAGAAGGCATGTAAAAGCATTAAAGCAACGGAGGTGAACAATTAGACAGATGGCCGGGTTTCAAAGAAAAAAAAAAAAAGAGTAGAGAAATAGAGAGAGAGAGAGCATACATGGACGAAATTGTTCAAGAATTTTATGAGAAAGCCCGACATCCGCACATCTCTTCAAGGGCACGGGAAGAGCAGAGAGATGAGCTTTCTCTGGCGAACTTTAGTGTTTAACGCTGAGTGTGCAAACAGAGCGGAGCAGGTGACAGACCAAAGAGCTCGGAGACGCTGCAGCTGGAAACATTAGCAGCATTAATTTATTGTGGGAAAAAGCTTGCTTTTTTAGCTTAAGAATGTTCAGATTTTCCAATTAGAAAGCTACATTTTATATATTCTTTTACTTATTTTTTTTTTTTTTAATGGAGATTTTATGCTCATTTAATTAACATTTAGTCTCTGATGGAAAAAACAAAAACAAAAATAATCGTTTAGAGTATAATATAATATGTTTTACATCACAAAGAAAGGAGAGAAATGCATTTGGGCAAATATGATTGGAAATCGTTGCAGATCAGACTTGAACCCACATTACCCACATGAGCAGCACAACCCACATCACGAATGTGGATGAAGAAACATGTGGTCTATGCAGCCTGACAGTGTCTAAAGCACACATGGGAACTCTGGGTAATTTATCTCTGACAGCACAGCTCTTCACTATGCTGTTGTTGATTACAAATTCTCATCAGTTCGCAAAAGGTAAACGTGTGTGTGTGTGTGTGTGTGTGCTGTAAAATCATTTTAACTAATGGATGGGCTGTTACTCCATCCATTTCCTGCCAATAGAGGAAGTAGTGCTAATAAAGTGGCCATTCACTCTAATGTGAACAGGATGTAGTTTCCTTCTCAGACACAAAGTAATTAACATGCACTAGGAGTTTGATTATGATGTTGATACGGGGCACCCAGTTACACACTTACACGCTTTTAAAAAGGCGGTTTTTGCAGAAAATTACAAAAAAGTCATTCAGCAAATATGATTTCAGTGAAAAGTTATTACAAGAGTTAAATAATATTAAAAACACTTTTACACTAGAAAACAACCTCTAATGGAAATGTTCTGTGGCTGTTAAAGACTCTTCTACAGATGTCATTAAAGAACCTTTATTTTTAGGAATGTTATTTAACGCATTAAACCATAGCATACTGTACTTTACACTCAATTTACCACAGTAAAAGAAGATGGATGAGGAATTATTGAGGAATCATTTTGAATCACTGATTCGCTGAATCAAACCATATTGTGAACCTGTTTTACTAATTTGCAAATAAATAAATAAATACAAAAATAATAATAAAACAAAATTAAACCAAATTAAAATTCATAAAATGAGGTTTACTGGCATTTAACAATAAGTTATTAACACACTGCCATTCAAAAGTTTGGGATCAGTAAGATTTTTAATTATTTTTTTAAACTCTCTTCTCCTTATTAAGGCTGCATTTACTTGATCAAAAATACACACACAAAAATTAATATTGTGAAAAAATATTACATTTTACAATGATGATTTTTTATTTTAATATATTTAAAAATATAATTTATTTCTGCGATCAAAGCTGAATTTTCAGCATCACTACTCCAGTCTTCAGGGTCACATGATCCTTCAGAAATCATTATAATATGCTGATTTATTACTTTATTATCAATGTTGGAAACAATTGTGCTGCTTAATTATTTTTTTTTATTTTTTATTTTTTTGGAAACTCTGATTCCTTTTTTAGGATACATTGATGAACAAAAAGTTAAAAAGAACATAATTTATCAAAATATAAATATTTTCTTAAAATATAAGTCTTTGCTATCACTTTTTAATCAATTTAACACATGAAGAAAAGTATTAATTTCTTTCAAAAAAAAAAGAAAGAAAGATTTACATTGTTTTACAAAATTATTTTACAAGAATTACAAAATTATTTTACACAGAACTAATACATCACAATATTACTATTTTACGGATTTTTGATCAAATAAATGCAGCCTTGATGAGCATAAAAACTTAAAAAAAAAAAAAAAAAAAAAAAAAATCTTACTGATCCCAAACTTTTGAAGGTAGTGTATTTAATATATTAAATAAATAAATAATATATTATATTTTAAATTTATATATACATTTACATTTATATATGATGCAGGGGAACAACTCCATAATGCAGTTATGCCCTAAAATTCAACATATTGGTGTAAAAAATACCCTGTATGTGTTTTGTCTCATATAGATATCTCACACGATATCACACGGCCAGCAAGAGTGATACGACACGAGTGCTGATTTTGTCCTGATCTATCACGAGCTTAAATGTAATTTTATACAATAGTTCAGTAAATACGTTGTTGACATTGTGTTATATTTTAAACACAATAATGTGTGTTTTTGCTCAATTTTGCAGAGAACATATTACCTATAAAGCCACAGCAGAAATGTTGTGCTTCTTTGATGAATAAGTGCAGCAGTGTTTAGTTTCTGAATGAATCCACGTTTTGAATGAATCGAATGAATGACTCAAAGACATTTACCGTCACCTGCTGGCAGATTTAGTTTCTTATTTGGAGTATAATTTCATTAAATAATAATAATAATAATAAAAACATTAAAAGGGATAGTTTAATGTAATGTAAAGGGATTTACACCAAAAAAAAAAAAAAATCAACTCTGTCATCATTTACTCACCCTTATGTTGTTTCAAACCTTTCTTATGTTTTGAACATAAAAGAAGGTATCTGAAGACTGTTGGTAACAAAGCTGTTTTGGTTGCCAGTGACAAAAAATACTGAGACGTTTCTCGAGTGATCTTCTTTTATGTTCTATAGTTTACGTTAGACCGTTGCAGCCTAAACGTTAGTGTAATAAATTTTAAGTTGAATCAAATAAAATATTTCTTTCTAAAGCTACAATTTGTAATGTCTACGTGATACTTTCTCATTTAACACAAAAATAGGTTTAAATAATCTTTTATGGGTTTTTCCCAGTCAAATTTATTTTGCGAATAATTAGATTAATCAATCACGTAATTAATTAGATTACAAATTTGAACTGACTGACAGCCCTATTACTTTTATTATCAGTGTTGAAAACAGTTGTGCTGCTCCATATTTTGTTGGAATCTGTGATACTTTTTTCAGGATTCTTTAATAAATAAGTTAAAAAGAACAGCATTTATTTAAAATATGAAATGAACTTTTCTTCAGCAAGGATGTGATAAATTGATTAAAAGTGATAGCAAAGACTTATATTGTTAGAAACTATTTTCATTTTGAATAAATGCTGTTCTTTTTAACTTTTTATTCATCAAAGAATCCTAAAAAAAATGAATCACAGTTTCCAAAAGAAATATTAAGCATGTGACAGAAGACCAGAGTAATGATGCTGAAAATTAAGCTTAGATCACAGAAATAAATTACATTTTAAAATATAATCCCATATTCATCCTTGATGAGCATAAAAACTTTAAATAAATAAAAAATAAATAAAATAAAAATCTTACTGATCCCAAACATTTGAAGGCAGTGTATATTAAATAAATAAATGAATGAATGAATGAATGAATGAATGAATGAATGATATATTTTATTTTATATTTTATATATAACGGATATTTTATATATAACAGTTTTATATGTAACTGACATTACTAGGGCCTCTTAAATCCAAGTCTGAATCTGACAAACCTCCTTTCTGGTAACATCCACTACAGGAGTGGTGGTTAATAAATGAAGTAAAATGTATAAACTACTAGTTTGGGGTCATAAGAGATTAAAAAAAAAAAAATGTATTAAATAGATCAGAGGTGACTTTTACATTGTTACAAAAAAATACCATTTTAAATCATTACTGATGTTTTGAACATTCTATGTATTCTGAAATAATTCTAAAAAGAAATGCGTAGTATGATTTCTGAAGGATCATGTGACACTGAAGACTGGAGTAAGACTGGAGTTGCCTAATATGTGTGTACTGTGTGTAATTATTATCTATATATAAATACAAGCACATTTATGTATATATTTAAAAAATATTTACAAGTATATGTATTTATTATAATTTTTTTTTAGAATTTATATTATACACAAATAAAAATATTTTGTACATAACACTTCTCTGAAATATATACATTAATTTGTGCATATTTATATTTACATAATAATTACACACTACACATATATTAGGCAAACTCAAACCTTTATTTTGTATGTGATTAATCACGATTAATCGTTTGACAGCTCTAGTTATTATTCAGTGTAAAACTATTTTACAGTGAAAAAATATATCATAATATTATTATGGATTTTTGATCAATAAATGCAGCCTTGATGAACATTTAAAAAAAAAAATCTTCAAAAAAAAAAAATATTAATCTTACTGATCCTAAACTTTTGAAGGCAGTGCACACAACATAAATAAATAAATAATTTTTAATATATATATTTATTCATATGTATAGTATAAAATACGCTATTATTTTATTAAAATCTATTATGTAATTTTTTCACTGTATTTTACTTTTGGTGTTACTGAGATTACTAGGGCCTCTTGAATCCAAGTCTAAATCTGACAAACCTCCTTTCTGGAAACATCCACTACAGGTGATTAATAAATGAAGTAAAATGTATAAACTACCATTAAATAGTTTGGGGTCAGTAAGATTTAAAAAAAAAAAAAAAAAAAAATTAAATTGATCAAACCTGACTTTTACATTGTTACAAAAAATACCATTTGAAATAATTACTGATGTTTTGAACATTCTATGTATTCTGAAATAACGTCACGACGTAAACCAACATATACAAAGCAGCACAACAATTTTCATCATCGATAATAATCAGAAATCTTTCTTAAGAAGCAAATCAGCATATTAGAATGATTTCTGAAGGATCATGTGACACTGAAGACTGGAGTAATGATGCTGAAAATTCAGCTTTGATCACAGGATTAAATACATTTTAACAAATAAATTGTAATAATATATATTTTAAAATGGTAATTGTATATAAAATACACTGTTTTGCCAATTAAAAATGTGAAAGTGATTTTTTGAAAAAAAAAATAAATAAATAAAATAACTGTTTTATTCAACAAAAATGCATTTAATTCTATCAGCTAACCAGAATTAAAATCTCCAAAAAATCTAAAAGTAAATAAGTGTTTCATCAAGCTAATAAAATTAGGCTTCTAAAGCAGAGAAATAAAATTCGTCTGGAGACCAAGGTTACGAACACAGAGCGGAGAAAAGGAGCGTAAAAGAGCGAGCGCGTGAGCGTGAGCGCGCCGCGATACACAGAAGTCCTGATCTGAAAAGGGCACCTTTTAAAAGCAATTAGACAGGTGACTTTGAGCACCTCATCTTACCTGCTCCATTATTATTTGCCTTTGATGAGCGCGAGTCTTTTTTCCCTCTCCCTCGCTCTCTCCTTCTTCCTCAAAGAAAGAGAAACAGCGGGAAATTTCAGTGACCTTGTGGTGACCTGACCACACAAAATTGGTCATCAACTTTTAAGACTGTATTTTATCATATATTTTTTAAAGAAGGAGAGGAGGAGAGAAAAATGGCCAGCGTTGCCGCTCCATACATCATCCTGTCACGATTATGACATTCCTTCATAAATACCCTCCAATCTCTGCTCCACCTGGCTGCCTTGCTTTCAGGCCCTCTGGAAGTGCCTAATTACTCCACGTACACACCGGCGCTCGCTCTCTTTCCGCGCTTCTCCGAAAACGGCGTCGCGCGCAGACAACAGAGAAGAGTACGAGCCGAGACCCTTTCGTTCGCGCGCGGCAATTAATAAAGAGGCGGCCCCTCTCGAGGGCCGCCGGAAAGTGTCTGCTCAGCACATCGCCAGAGAATATGCAATTTCCTCAAGTTAAGTCTATATTAAATTGATTTCTTCTGTATCTGACAGGGCTTTGGGTCCCTCTCTCTGTAATCTACAGGTTTGCGCTCTCTCTCTTTCTCTCTTTCTCTCTTTCTCTCCCCGAATCAAGTTGCAAATCAAACAGTTGGAGATGTGAAGGAGGATACGGAAGGACACCGAATCATTTTCCAGCTGAGAAACACAAGAAATGAGCGCCGGTACGTGAGAGAGCGGACGGGAACGGGCCGACTAAAGCTGTGCTTCGGGAACAAATTTGCTTAATCGCAATTGCCCCTGCTTTTTAAAACACGTGCATGTCTTACAAAACAAACTGTATTCCCTAACACTCCTTCAAAGTGGAGTTCACTTGCATTAAAAACACTATAATATGTTATAATTCACATACGAAAAATGTTTGTTGGTGTTTATATAGTCTACATAGGCTAACTGTCAAACTTCTGACAATTTTCTATGTATTTTACAGTCAGTCTTATTGTGGATGATACATTTATACATATTATAGACTGAAAAAATGTGTTTTCATAATATTTTAGAAGCTGAAACAGCTTTCCTTTTAACTGATGTGTCACCAAGGCCTCTTAAATTCAAGTCTAGTCCATTTATAAAGTTGTGCTGTGCATCAAATAAAATAGCTGGCTATACCTGACAAAACTCCCTTTTTTGGGAACATCCTCTACAGAAAAATTGATTAATAAATAAGATAAATATTTAGTAAAATACTGTATATATACACACTATCATTCTAACAGTTAGTTGAATTTTATTTTATATTGTTATATTTTATAAAATAACTATTAGTAGTAGTAGTATTACTATTCTTCTTCTTCTTCTTCTTCTTATTATTATTATTATTTAATTGTATTATATAATAAAATATACAATTACATATTTTATTATTATTATTTTACTGTTTTTATAATTATATTATAATAACAAAAATGTATGTATTTATTCATTCATTTCAAGAAATAATTATTTAATCAGCAAATATGCATTAAATTTATCAAAAATACGAGTCATTTACATTGTTCCAATAATAAATACAAATAATTATTATATAATTACTAATGTTGTAATTGAACTTTCTATTACCAAAAAATGACAAGTATATTTATATAAAATAAAGCATTATACAAAGCAATATCAAACATAAATTAGCAAGAAATAGCAAAACAGCATATTACAATGATTTCTGAAGGAATATGATGCTGAAAATTCAGCTTTGGTCACAGAAATAAATTACATTTTACAAAATACTCACATAGTAAATGATTATTTTACATTTTAATAATAAGAATTATAATAAGAATTATACATTTAAAAATAATATTTCAGAATATTGCAGTTTTTACACAGTTTTATTTATTTATTTATTTATATTTGTTTTTTTTATTATTATTATTATTTTGGTGAGCAGAAGCGAAAAACAGAAGAAAAAAAAAAAACATTTTAAAAATCTTACCAACCTCAAACTTATTGTTGAAATGTATATTGCAAACTTATTAGCTTGATTTAAGAACAATAAAATAATTGATAATAACAATCTGAATAAAAAAGTAATAAATAATAATAATAAAAGCAACATGTATAAATAAAACAATGTCAAACATATGTAACACTGTCTTTTGATTAAGTATTTAAAAAACAATTTGACCCAGGACCACAAAACCAATCATAAAGGTCTTTTTTTTTTTAATTATTATTATTATTTTTTTAAACTGAGATTTATAAATCATCTGAATAAATAGCTGAATAAATAACTGATGTATGGTTTGTTAGGACAGGACAACAAAATCAAAATCATTAAGTTATTAAGTATTTATGGTAGGAAATTTACTAAATATCTTCATGGAACATGATCTTTACTTAATATCCCAATGATTTTGGCATAAAAGAAAAAAATTATCATTTTGACCCATACAACGTAATTTTGGCTATTGCTACAAATATACCCGTGCTACTTGAGACTGGTTTAGTGGTCCAGGGACACAAACAGAGAAAAGACAGTATAAGACAAAGTATAGGGTGGAAAAAAATAAGAGACAGTAGAAAGTTTGAGGTTAAAAAAACAGTCTCTCTCATCTACTACTTGCATAAAAATTTGGCATGTTCAAAAATAAACATTTATTTGATGCCAAATGTGGCTAAAATGGCTTTGGTGAATCTAAGAGACACGTAAATGAGATACTGACAAATTGGTCTATAATTATTTTTAAAAAATCCAAAAATTCCACCAAGAAAATCTGGCTTTAATTCCCAAACTCCAAAATCAGGCCAGGTCTCAGTGTTTTTGTGACAGGCAGAGTGTGTCTATATCCTGTGAGTGACACGATGCTTTGTGCCGTTTGCCGTAGAAGGAAAAAACAACCAGATGATTCTATTTTCAAGCACGTTTCATTTCAAACAGATCAATATAACATCAACATAATGTCACACAAAAAAAGAGGGCAGAGGACACACATATACTCCCTCCTCAACTTCCTGTCTTCTCTTATGAACTCCGCCCACATCATCATCATCTCATCCCCTGTCTGTCTTTCCTCCACCTCATCTCTCTCTCTCTGTCTCTCTCTGTCTCTCTCTCTCTCTCTGCCCTACAGGGAAAAATTTGATTTGCATCAGGAAGTGAAGTACATTGAAGTAATGTGTCTTTATCACAGCAGATATTGAGAGATTTACTCCCAATTTTCCTCAGATCTGCACACGGTGCAAAATTTACCGACACATCTGCCGTGTTTCCTGATATCCTAACAACCAGATCTTAATGCAACACCTATCGCTCCCCGATATTCGAGAGCTCGGAATAAACCCCGCCAATTACATATTTACACCAGGTGTATTTTGCAATTCTGCAAGTTTTTTTTTTTTCCTTCTCTGATACTGTGGCCGAGATTTAAGGACGTATCAATTGCCTGTGTTAGATCCAAATGAAGTCTGTTCAGAGTAAATGTCACCACGCTGTGCAAAACTTCATATTGTTAATGTCAGCAAAATGAGAGCTCCCAGAGACAAAAAAAAAAAAAAATAATGAGTTTCTTCTTTTTATATGCCGCTTTCTTTATGATTGCATTGTTCCAAATCAGGTTTCATGTAATTTTCCTTTATGCACTCAAAATGTGTCGTTTTCTAAAAACAATCTAATATATAAATTTCAATTTCCAGACATAAAACATTTTTAAAAGCACCAGAGGTTTTTCTGTTTTTACCCTCTTTGATCATCACTTCAAATGACATGTGCATTAAAAATGATGTGTTTTCTTATGAAACAGACACTATAGTAATTGAATCCAAGATTTAAACAAAAAAAGATAAAAGCATTTTAGGTTTTATTTTTTACTCAATTATAAAAAAATAAATAAACTGCATATTTGTAAGATGAAGGCATTTTTGTGATTGCATTTTAATTAAATTGTTTTTATTAAATAAATAAATAAAATAAAATGCAAAACATTAATTAACTCAGTATAAATATTTACTTTTTACTTTTATATAAATAATATTATATAAAACCAGTCATAAGTCATCTGGGTATATTTGTAGCAATAGCCAACAATACACTGCATGGGTCAAAATTTTCAATTGTTCTTTTTTTAAGTAAAGATCATGTTCCATAAAAATATTTTGCATATATTTCCTACTGTAAATATATATATACTTTTATATTCATATTTTTGATTAGTAATATGCATTGCTAAGAACTTTATTTAGACAACTTCAAAGGCGATTTTGCACCCTCAGATTCCAGATTTTCAAATAGTTGTGTATCGCCAAATATTGTCCCAATGGAAAGCTTATTTATTCAGCTTTCAGATAATGTATAAATCTTAATTTTAAACAAGTGACCCTGTGGTCCAGAGTCACATATTATATAAATAATTTTATATATATTTAATAATTTACAGAGATGTACAGAGATGTTTTAGTAAAATTGTTTCTAAGATGTTTAAGAAAAAGTAGAGGGAGCCAATATATAAAGTTGAATTCATCACAGACTTCTTGGTTTGAATGTAAATTGAACTAATAATGTGGTTTCAAAACAGGCCAGTGATGAAAGCACACAGCGAAGCACATTTGACTCTTGTGCATTCAGACTATGTACGTTTAATACCATCAGTGCCCACGTAATGATGAACTTCACAGAACAATGTAATAAATTTAGCTTGTGAACCATGACAAGGTCAGAGGTCAAAGAATAGCTGCCTGCTGCCAGAGCACCGCTTGACAGGAAATAAACGATGCGTTGTAAACAAATCGTGTTATTGCTTTAATTCATGCAGCCTAATTTGATTTGGCGGGAGAGGAGTTCTTCAGACGAGAGACAAAGGGACGTCGGACTCGGACGCATCTCTGCTGTACCTGTAACCGCATTACGGATGGTCTGCGGTGTCTCACGGGGTAGACAGACTTCCCTCCGAAGTTCATCAACACTTGCCTGCTATTTCAGGATGAACTGAGTGATAATAAAACAAATCGAATTTGACTGGGCGGCTGTTTGGACTCTAAAACGAGAGCTATCGCCACAAATGTCTGGTTTTAGAAGACAAACAACCAATAACGGGAAAGATGAAGACTAGAAATTGGAAAATAAACACCTTTATTCGAGCAGAATGAGTAGTTTCTCATGGCGTACTACAGGAAACAACACAACACACAATTTCCTCATTAAGTTATAGGTATAAATGCTCCAAAGCATGAAATTACCCTTGAGCCCCCTTCTAAAAAATAACCTGGTTTGCAAATAAATGATCCATGCAAAGCAGTAAAATGCACATTATTAAAATAATAGGAGGGATTTAAATTTGCATCCGCAAACTATTCAACGCACATGGCAATGCCACCCCCATTCTTTCCTCCTTTGTTCATTTCATTAGTGAATGATTCAAGTGCAATTCCCTAAAAATGAACATTAATTCCTTTTATTCTTAACAAGTGAATATCATGGTGTCAAGGACATGTTGACCAAAGTTTCACTCTCTTATCTTGACGAACTCATCAGCTCTATCCTTCTTTGGCGCTTTCGTTCTCCATATTGTCTTTCACGTTCTGCGAAGTAAAGAAACATAGCCGACAATGTTCAGACACAATAAAACCCTCCCTCTCTCTCTTTGATATTGGGCGAATGTCCCATCTGGTCCAAATGGAGAGAAATGACTGGCCATCCATGCTAAGATCTACATTACACCTGAGTTATGGCCACCATTTGCAATTCAGAGTGGCTCTTTGGAGACTTCACCACCTTGGAAACGCACCCATCAGAGCTGGGGTACACAACACAATCAGGTAGATTTACTGTGCCGGGAAAGAGGCTTCAGGAGATTGTGGGCCACATGAGGGCAGGCCGTCCCAAACTCCCATTCTCGCAAAGGCCCTACTGGGCCACATTCAGCCACACTTAATGAGAGAGGCCTAGATAGAGAGACAGGAACAGAATGAGAGAACTAGACGGAAAGAATACTAGTGTGATTAAGACCGAGCAGAAATCCCCAATCCTATGTTTTTATATTTGTCCAAAAACTTGGCACTGGGACAAGCATCTCCAGCATTATTCTTAGCTCATGCCCTCTCGATGCCCTCAAATGCTGGAAAGAGGACGATTTAAGTTTTCGTTGGAGTGAAAAACAGCATAGCGATCAGAAACAAGGTTTTGAATAGTAACAAAGTCTATAAAAGGATCACAAAGCATACACTGTGTGCTCCATTGTGAACATTTCTTTCTTTTTTTTTTTCTGTGAGAGCACAAAGTTGTATCAAAAGACCTTCAAAGTAGACTCTACATAAAGATAAAAACATACAGAGAAGCAAAAAAGGCACGAGACTGCAATATGAAAAAGTTGTGCAATTCATTACGTAAGGTGGCAGGTGCAATGCGTAAGCCAAATGGGAGTCAAAGAGGAATAAACAAAAAGAGCTGGAAAACAGAGCTACGGCTTTGTGATGGTTAGGGATCAGATATTAGCAGGAAGAAGAAAAAAAAATCGTACAAAAAAGGAGGGCTCCGAAACATTAATCAAACTCTTCACCTAGTGGGCAGCCATATGGCTGAACAGCATGCGTATCGCACAAACTTGCTGATCTCCAGTAACAGGGTGCAATTAATTCCGCTGGCTGCATCCAGCGCGGACTACCAGTTAAGAGCATCGGGAGTACGGAGGAACAGGGAAAAAAAAAAAAAAAAAAAAAAAAAAGTGCTGCACCTCTTTTTTTCTGCCCAAAAAGCAGAGGGTTCAAACGCTGAGTGATGAATGAGGAGGTGGTTAGGGCCCTCTCCCAACTGAGACTGCGCAGGGATCAGCCGGGAGGAAGATATAGCGAGGGAAGACACTGAGATATAAGGTGTATAGATTTGGAAAAACTCTACTGTAGAACAAAAAAAACCCTGGATTTCTGGACGTGAGTTTTGGTTCCCAAAGTACATCACTCTTACAATCTCTAGCTGTACAGACTTCAGCACCATGGACAGGGGACAATCTAAAGAGACGCCAATTTTCAAACTCAACAAGCAAACAAGACATGCAACGTCCCCCAGCACATTATTAGTCTACTTCTACAGGACACATGGACATAAAAACTTTGTTTTACAAGATCTGGAATGACGCATTCTTGGAGATTTTTAAATGTTGGTGAAAAATGGACAAAATGAAATGTGACCCTGGACCACAAAACCAAATAAGGGTCATTTTTTACATCATGAAATGATGAAAATAAGCTGCATAAATAAGCTTTCCATTGACGTAAGGTTTGCAAGGATAGGACAATATCTGGCTGAGATACAGCCTTTTGAAAATCTGGAATCTGAGGGTGCAATGAAATGAAATGAAAATAAAATAAAATATTGAAATAATGAGAAAATTACTTTAAAGTTGTAAAAATTAAGTTTTTAGCAATGCATATTACAAATCAAAAATTAAGTTAATTAAGTTATGATATATTTACAGTAGGAAATGTACAAAATATAGAACATGGTCTGCGCTTAATATTCTAATGATTTTTGGCATAAAAGAAAAATCAATAATTTTGACCAATATAATGATTTTTTGGCTATTGCTACAAATACACCCGTGCTACTTTAGGGTGTGTTCACACTTGACATGTGCGATTGCTCTGTTGCGGTTCATTTGAGCAACTGTGAATGCTGCCATCCAAAGCCTTGTGCACACCAAACAAGTGGACAGACTCTGGTGCAGTTCGAAAGAAATATGAACGCAACACAGACCAAAAACTTCTAAACGAACCAAAAACAGGAAGTAATGACAAGATGTGATGCTATGCGACATGATTTCATGAAGGGTATCCAAAACAAAATCTTTAGGTTCGCTGTCAATGCCAGTGTGAATGCTAAGCAAACCAGGACCAAATGTATCATTTCCCTTTTGGTCTGGGCCAAATCAACCAAATGAACTGAACTACAAGTGTTAACACACCCTAAGACTGGTTTTGTGGTCCAGGATCACAAATGTGATGTAAGGCAATAACAATTTGTATAATTTCATCCAGAAATATTACAACAAAATTCAACTACTTCCTTGTTATCTGCATATTCCCTTCCCATCCCATCCCATCCCAGAAGGATGTGTCTTGACCCCTTGCAGTCAACCTACAAATCTGCACATTACATAAACCACTGCAGATACATGGAGTGACATGGAGTGACAGTGGTCTAATGCTGAGAGAGTTGGACTTGTAACCCAAAGGTCACAGGTTCGAGTCTTGGTACCGGAATCTAGGAATTGTAGGTGGGGGAGGGATGTCGTCCACTTTCAATACCATGACTAAAGACCCTTGAGACCCTTGAGCAAGCCACGGAACCCACAACTGCTCCCCAGGTGCCGCAGCAAAAATGGCTGCTGTGCGTGTGCACTTGGATGGGTGAAATGCAGAGCACTAATTTCGAGTATGTCATGTCCTTCGGCCCTCCAAGACAGAGTTTGGGCACCCCTGCTCTAGATTAATTTGCTCAAGTGTTTTTGATTAAGGCCTCCAAGGCTGGATTTCAGGAACCCTGCCCTGCAGTCTTGTAGACATCAAGTCTTTTTCAGTTTTTATTTGTCTGCAGAATGATCTGCTCAAGATGATAAGTTGCATGGCCTGTTGGGTAGCAGACCACCATGAAGTACGCACCAACACAAACATACATCAAGGGTACACAAGGGGCATTTGTAATAACTCTTGTGAACCATAAAATGACAAAGCGGGACAACCCTACAGTCTGACATCGAGTGCCCCATTTGGGATAGGATCTCTTTTTCCCCTTGTGGTGCAATCAGGTTGTATAACTGATGCTTGTCCACTGCCGAGACTTCTTCTGTCACAGGGTTAGACTTTATAATCATCACTTACAAATTCCTCCCAAAACTGCTGGCTTTGTTTTCCTGCAAAATTAGAAGCTCTTTTACATGCTTAATGAACTTGCGAGGCCTACGCTCGTAACCTGGAATATTTTAGTTTTGTAAATGAGAGGGAGTTGCCTATTCCCCTGGCCCTCTCCTCCGCCTGGCCCATACCAATATCCGAAACGACTTTGGAGATGTTTCCTTCATTAGAATATACTCCTCCTCCCAAGACTCTTTTTGCATTTTGAGCTGTTGCTTTATGATCCTTGTGGGACGCCATTAATGAGAGGAACTCCACGTCTCTCAACTTACTGTGAGGACAGGTCTGCATTTCTCCACTTCTGCTGAAGTCCGGCAGGCTATAACCGAATAATGAGCTGCATTCATCACGAGCATGGCATTCACACACACTCACAGACACACACACATGCGGAAATAAGACGCACAACCCATTGTTGTCACACTTTTTCTCTCTGAAGGAGAACAGCAAGCAACACTGCCTCTCAGAGCAGACTGATGAAGTCCAAAAGTGACACAAATAATAGGAGTAATTTCTATATTCGTTAGCGGTGAAAAATTCTCAAACGTCTTCTCAGAATGGTTAAATTAACTTTAAATCTTGCCTGACAGGCTTCATCAACATCAACACCACCGTATTGTTAAACAGTCATAGAGAAGTTGTCAATAAGCACTGTAGAGGGATGAGCAAAGACAGTGAATGTACCAGCACATAAAAATTAAAGTATTAGTCCACTCCTGACTTAATTTCCTGATAATTTACTTACCCTCATGTCATCCAAGATGTTCATGTCTTTTTTTTTCAGTCGAAAATAAATCAGTAAGGTTTCCGAGGAAAATATTCCAGGATTTTCACCATATAGTGGATTCAATGAAAGCCAACAGATTGAAGGTCCAAACTGTAGTTTTAATGCAGCTTTGAAGGGCTCTACACGATCCTAGCTGAGGAATAAGGGTCTTATCTAGCAAAACGATTGGTAATTTTTTTTAAAAAATTACAAATGTATATACTTTTTAACCACAAATGCTCATCCTGCACTAGCTCTGCGATGCACATCTTCACACATTATGTAATGATCGTAAAGGCTGTGCGATTAATTCTTCGTCTGTGTACTTCGGTTCAAAAAGGTAAAGTAGGGTGAAAAACTCCATCTTATTTTCTCCTCCAGCTTCAAAATCGTCTGACATCTTTGTTTTACATTTTTTTTAAACGGGTGTTTGACTTTCTTTGCACTTTGTAAACACTGGGTAGGTACATCCGCCTACTTCATGCCTGGCCTTTTTGAACAGGATTACATAATGCGTGAAGTCGAGCTAGTGCAAGACGAGCATTTGTGATTGAAAAGTATTTACATTTTTTTTATTTTTTTAGAAAATGACAAATTGTTTCTCTAGATAAAACCCTTAATTAGCAAATTATCAGGAAATTTTAATTCTGGATTGAACTAATCCTTTAAGTGTCCAAAGGGTTCATGTGCAGTACTAAGAGGACATTTACGGCTGTCTTTTTGGTGTTGGGAGATGCAGTAGTTGGACAACTGCAGAAGACATTGGTCCCCTTCTTTTTCAAGGCACAAGGTACCGTAGCTTCCTTAAGGAGTTAAGTATCCCAAGCTGGTGGAGATTTGAGGGCTCTGGGTGATGTCCACTTGCTTTTAAAAGAAAAATGGAACATGGGTTGGACTGTTCATCTTGGTAATGGTACACCTTCTCTACCCACTCCCTTTCTGGGCCTCAGAGGACAACACTGTGCACCAGAAAGAAGAGGCGCAATCTGCAGTTTATAGCTGTACCTTATCACATACCAGCAGTCCATCCTTATGGCACCCTTCTTCTTTTACAACTGCTCCAGTTGGAATCATGGCTGCAGGGTGGAAACTTGCAGAACAGGGTGGAAACCGACATAAGTGGAAGCTGCTGTTCGGT
Organism: Labeo rohita; assembly: GCF_022985175.1. Classification (NCBI taxonomy): domain Eukaryota; kingdom Metazoa; phylum Chordata; class Actinopteri; order Cypriniformes; family Cyprinidae; genus Labeo; species Labeo rohita. The sequence goes on from NC_066893.1 coordinate 2,232,809, forward strand.
GACGGCGGCTATTCATCGCCAGTGAAAAGAACAATTTCGTGATTCGCAAACGGGTAAACTCATATAGGTTTCCATATTATTGGCCCTCAACTAGGTTCTGGCTGCATCTAGCTTGAGAGATAGATGTGAAGATAGAGGTTTGTTGATGGTAGTGCCTACTTGTCAATTCTAGAGTTAAAACAGCTGGTGGAAATTGGAACTTGTGCAAGAAGCTTCCACATCCTTGAGGCCTTCCATCATAAACACTTGTCTACTATTCTATATGTGTATGAAAGTATTCTCAATGTGAAAATGTGTTTTGCAGGCAAATGCATAAGGAATGTAGATAATATATAAAATACATGTATAATAGATGAGTGATAGGATGGTGTAATTGACGTTGAGATCCATCATATCCCATGACCCCCAGTATCCCATAAGCTCCCGACTCTAAACCCCAACATCTTCCTCTATCAATCAAACCTCAACACTGCACTCTCTTCCTCCAAAGAGTTGGCCCAATCTTTCCTCAATGTTTTTTTTCCCCCCTCAGACAGGGGGAGAGGGGGAGCGGCCGGCAGCCATCATTAATCAATATGTTGGGCTTTATTTGTGATAATTCATCATGACACAATATTAATGGGCAGCTATGCCCTTCAGAGGTGAGCCTCATGCAAATGCAGAGGGGGAAGCAATTAACTTTCGAGCGACGCGCGGATGATTCTAAATGACAAGGATATGTCAATTACCGCAGCCAATAAAGAGAGACAGAGGCTGCGAGGGCAATCTATCCACTTTACGGCTTCTCCTCAGCCTCTTAAAGGTCTGTCTACACTAAGAGAGAGCAATCTTAAAACAGCATCTGGACAGGGCCTTGAATATGGCAGCTACTAAAAGACAACTTAATGATTTAAAACACTGTTTCCCAGGCTATTTTGGCTAGCCCCACTGCCCTCGTGGCGTGCCCGTGTCATGCTAGCATAACTTGTTTGACTTCAAATGTCTGGAAAGTATGCAACTGATCGCTTTTTCCCTGACACAGTTCACTTTTTTTGTGGTCGCTTAATTAGAAACTTCTAATACAAGAAGTAGATGGGCATATCTCAATTGAAGTGTATTTAAACTTTTGATTTCCCAGAATGCACCATAAAATTCAGTGACCATGAATTGTTCGGGCAGCAGTGGCCTAATGGTTAGGGAGTCGGGCTTGTAACTGAAAGGTTGCGTGTTCGAGTCCCAGGTCTGGCAGGGATTGAAGGCGGTGGGAGTGAATAACCAGCACTCTCTCCACCCTCAATACCATGACTGAGGTGAGTCCCTTGAGCAAGGCACCGAACCCCCAACTGCTCCCCGGGCGCTGCAGCGATAGCAATATGGCTGCCCACTGCTCCGGGTGTGTGTTTACGGTGTGTGTGTGCACTTGGATGGGTTAAATGCAGAGCACAAATTCCAGGTATGGGTCACCATAATTGGCCTCATGTCACGTCCTTTCCTTTCCTTTACCATATTTATCTACCGGAAATATCAAATCCCGTCAAAATCTCCAAGGGACAGCTAGACACAACTCAGGACTGTCAAACGATTAATCGCAATTAACCGCATACAAACTAAACGTTTGAGTTTGCCTAATATATGTGTATGTACTGTGTAATTATTATGTATATTTACGTATATATTTAAGAAATATTTACAAGTATATGTATTTATTATAATTTTTATATAATTTATATTATATATAAATACAAATATTTCGCACATAAATAACATATTTCTCTTACATTAATTTGTGTGTATTTATATAAACAATAATTACACACAATACACACACATATATTAGGCAAACTCAAACATTTATTTTGTATGCGATTAATCACGATTAATCGTTTGACAGTCCTAATTAAAATCCATCCATGCACCATGTTTGACTTTTGTTATTCTGGGGATAATCTGGATTTTTTTATGTTTGTTTTTAACAGGAGAAATACATCCATACAGGTTTGAAACAACATGAGGATGAGTGAATGGTGACCGAATTTTCATGGGTGAACCATCCCTGTAGGCCTCTTGAAACATCTGAAGAACAAGCTACCATAAAGATGCAAACAAACGCAAACAAATGATACCAGAAGAGCATCAGTCATGCTGTTTTAAAGCAAAACTGTTGATGATTACGTGCTAATTAATTGAGACATCACTATCCCAATGATTGGATCAAGGCCCTTACTGGTGTCTGAATTTAGGATAGGGATCTAGAGGCTAGCTAATTGCTAAAAACTGGATGTGACAAACCCGTCTTTTAAAACGGCGACACATTTTAAGAACATTAGCACTGAGGCTGATAAAACAGGTGCAAGGCTTGGCAGCTGTTTCCCAACATTCATCTCCAGAGAGATTTGCGCGAATCGACCTATGTTAATCACAACCACCTTTCTATGAACAATTAGTTCTCTTCTCTGCGCTACGCTAGCCCAGTGTATGAATATGTAATGCTTTAAAATGACTCATTTTCAGCGTGCAGGACTCCAGCAGAGAATAAACACAAACTATCCATCACAGGCCATGAAAAAATTAATGAGAGCCGAGCAGACGCACGTCCATTGGCCGCGTAGCTCTTCAGAGCTGGAGCCAAGGGGTGAGGACAAATTAGCCTGCTTTATATCAGGGGCAAAGCGCATGGTTTGGCTGGTTAGAGGCAAGGTTTCCCACCAGGTATACATCTTTGTGAAGAAGAGGAGCATCCATTTGTGTCAAGACTTGCGATGGTGGGTTTCACGCAGAATAACCATGCTATTGTGAGACCTCACGCATGTCTGAAGAAGAAATGATCGTTCAGATGAAAATTCGACATATGGAACATACTCCTTGTGCATTTACACTGAGATTTCTTGTAAAATTGCCTGGACTGGCTTTTATAAGCGAACTCCCCTCTCACGGCTCTCCGTACGTCCATGTAATACAGACGAACCGCAGTAGACTTGGTCTCAGTCCACAGAGCGTAGCAGAGCCTGGCAGCGCTGTAATTTCCCCCCACTAAAAGCTCAACTGCCACCAGGGGACCTGTACAGAACATTACAGGTTAAGCCCTCATTTTGTCTCCAGGTTGCGGGAAGAAAAAAAGGGATCGGAGGAAGGAAGAAAAGAAACAAACTTTTCGTTTGCCCTGACCTGTAGCCGGCCGTATACCCATGGTGCACTGGATGGCCCAGAGGTGTCAAGAGTGTTTGGGTGTGTTTTCCTCCGAACGAAAGTGGTTATTGTGTCCGAGGTCTGCAGGGGACGAAAGGCTAATATTGTTTTATGTGAGAGTGAGTGGAAAGGGAAAGCCAGATTACGACAGCAGCCCAGGCTAGCATTACTGAAACAAGTTTAGGCCTTAAGATCATGTTTTACAATACAAGACCATCGCAGTTAATTTAATATATTTTTGTGACTGTACGGGGAAAACAGTACTACAATAATTACTGAAACAAGTACCATGGTACTAACTTAATGTATCATGTTTTAAAGTATAATTTAGTTTTTAATTTCCAGTTTTCCTTGTAATTTTAGTAAATTTTTATATTTTGCATTTCTATTTAGCTTTAATTCATTTTTATTTCAGTTTTAGTTCTAGTAAATTTAGTACTATTGAAACAAAGCAATTAAGACAAACTTAAGGCAAAAAATTGCATTTTTTATGTTTTTAATAGAAGTCTCTCTGCTCACCAGGCCTGCATTTATATAATATAAAGTACAGCAAAAATTGTAAAATTTTGAAATATTTTTACTATTTAAAATAACCATTTTCTATTTGAATATATTTTAAATTGTATTTTATTCCTGTGATCGAAGCTGAATTTTCAGCATCATTACTCCAGTCTTCGGTGTCACACGAACGTTCAGAAATCATTCTAATATGCCGATTTTCAGGATTCTTTTTTTGTTTGTTTGTTTTTTGAGCATCAAATCAGAATATTAGAATGATTTTTGAAGGATCATGTGACTGGAGTAATGATGCTAATATTCAGCTTTGAAAATATATTAAATGTATCAGCTTTAAAATATATTCAAATTGAAAGCTTTTATTTTAAATAGTAAAAATATTTCAAAATTTTACTGTTTTTGCTGTACTTTGGATCAAATAAATGCAGGCTTCGTGAGCAGAAGAGACTTCTTTAAAAAAGAATTACAATTCTAAATTGTAAATTGTGTGTCAAAAGTTTTTGAACAGTGAGATTTGTAAGAACATCCAATTTATTTGTGGTGATTTATAAGTTTTCTGAATTTATATTCAATATTGAAGGTAACTGCCTAAAACCACCTTTTTTTAAGCCGATTTCTGTGACTACACCATACTTCTGTGTAGATTATAAAAAAAAGTGTTTCACAAATTAATGTCACATTATTATAATTAGTCATAAATATTTGTATAATTACATCACACTAAAATAAACACACTTTTAAATGAAAATGAAATGAGAGATACCGGTTAAAAAAAAAAAAATGTAGATGTGCTTGTTGAAGAAAACCCCATTTCTAGTTTTCCTCATAACATTCTCTTTTTTCTATCAAACAGAGAGCGTAGCACTTCTTAAATTAATCCTCCTCCTAATCTGTCTGATTCATGAGTCTGTGAAAATACAAGTTGCTTTAAATCTCGTTCCAGCCCTGCTCCACGCCATTGTAATGATAGCTGGATTATCTTGTAAGATGGGTGATGTATTGAGCTTTTTACTCATTCCTTTGGCCCTATGTTTACAATCTGCTAAATATGTATGCGAGTCGCTAGAGCAAATGAAGCCGTAAAGCTCAGTCCCAGAGTATATTACAAACACCGGCGTTCGTGCAGTTGGAGAATTGCTTTGCTTGAGACCAGGCCTTACTTTCACATTTCCACCAGTGTTTTTTTTCTATCTATCTCTGTCTTTTTATCTTATATCTGCAGTGCTCAAATCAATGTTCTGAGCTAGATTAATTAATTCATTCATTCATTAAAAAGGCTCATTAATATTGCTTTTACAATTTTCCGTTTACCTTTTGGCCTTTTTAATTAATAAGACAGGACGCCGATGATATGAAATTCCAAAAATGTAAAATTAATGTTAAAAACTTGTATGTAATTTATGCAAAAACATATCACCTATAGGATATACATGTAAAAAAAAGTCTCATGTTTTAAAACTGTGTAAGTTGGCACATCTACAGTGACGTTTCACGGTTGAACAGCAGCTTTAGGATAAATGTATTGAGACATTGAATCAGTCTTGATTCACTGCTCTAGATCTATTCTAGGTTATATTTCTAATTAAATAAAGAGGACACATCATTTAATCGAGTAATATGAACTTTTCATCGTAATTATTTGCCTAACTCTTTTAATTAATCCCATTGGCACCTAACAGATGAAGGGTTTAGAGGCAAGTTAATAAAGCAAGGTGAAAAGCAGTGAACTCTTTAACCTTCAACCACTGGCAGTCATTAGAAGAGGACGACTGCGCTGCACTCACTGCAGAGCCAGACTTACTCTACACTGCAGCTTATTCTGACCATCAACGGCCCACTTAGACAGGAACAAACTGACCGAGTGAAAAGTAAAACCTATCAGATACAGTTTGTATAGAAAGCATAAATGAGAATTAAAGCCGCATGGAGCGTTGAAAGGGCCCTCACACCCCGGCTCACCACCACCTGGTGGCTTTAGGAAAACAGCGAATGGTGAGCAATATGCATTTAAAGTGGTAAATATAGAAGGAATATGTCAAAGTCATTTATATGTGCCAAACTTACTGCTACCAGGTGTTGGTGCTACGACTATAACTGGATATTGGCATGTAGATGTTTTCAGGCCAGCACTTTTATGAAACATATGAAGTATGGTGCAGACTGAGCATGGTATGTTTGAGTTAGTGCAAAGCCAACAGGTGGCACTATAATTATAACTGAATATTGGTCTTTATATGTGTTCAGGCCAGGACTCACTCGCACGTGTGAAGTTTGGAGCAGATCGGACATTACATGGTTGAGTTACAACAACTTCTATTCCCATGGCGAAACATCGAACTTTGTCAGGCCGCCACAGACACGCCCTTCAATGAAAACTCAAGATCTTCACAATTTAACATTGCAAAGGCCTTTAGATTAGACAGACCAAATATAATGTAGATGTCATTAAATCTCGTTAGAGCATAGAACATGCCACTTCCTGGTGCCAGCAGGTGGCGCTATGACTATAAGTGAATATGGTCATGGTCATGTGCTCAGGACAGGACTCTTATCAAACATGAATTCTGGTGCAGATCAGACCTTGCATGCCTGAATTATAACAACTTTATGGGATTATTTTTGTGCCAATAAGAATGAACGTAACTTTATAAAACTGAACGTAACTTTCCAAGAAACGATCAAAAATATGCCACTGCAAAAGAAGAAAAACACAATGAAAATGAAAAAATGAACTCAGTCGCACGAATTTAACATGCTCTTCAAATATGCTTCATTCTTTGTTAATGATTTTCAAAGAATCGTTTTCGCGAATCATGGATTCTGAATGCGTTGCCACAACTTTCGCTTACGCTTTGCAAATTTTCGTTTGCTGTTTTGGCACAAACCTCTCGTGGGGGCGGGCTTAACAGCGATCTACTCTGATTGGCTAATGAGCTCTTGATGGACAGTTGCTCTCTGACCTGGAATCACTGACGGTGACGTCAGTGGCGCACATATTGGAAAGTTGTTGCGGTGTGCAATACGTCGTGCTTTGTTTATAGAAACTATCAGAACTGTTGCACACTGTACATGAATAAAACTTTTATCGATGTTATTGATTAACGTTACTTTAGCAACACGAACTTACTTCAAGCTGCCCTGAGGGACAAGCTGAGGTGGAAGATGATGCCGCTCCATGTCTCTCCTGGGAGCTCATCTTTAAAAAACTAAGAGACGACCGTAGGTGAAATACTAATAACATTAATACTTAATATAAACAAAGCCGCAATATGCACGCCACTGACGTCACCGTCAGTGATTCCAGGTCAGAGAGCAACTGTCCATCAAGAGCTCATTAGCCAATCAGAGTAGATCGCTGTTAAGCCCGCCCCCACGAGAGGTTTGTGCCAAAACAGCAAACGAAAATTTGCAAAGCGTAAGCGAAAGCTGTGGCAACGCATTCAGAATCCATGATTCGCGAAAATGATTCTTTGAAAATCATTAACAAAGAATGAAGCATATTTGAAGAGCATGTTAAATTCGTGCGACTGAGTTCATTTTTTCATTTTCATTGTGTTTTTCTTCTTTTGCAGTGGCATATTTTTGATCGTTTCTTGGAAAGTTACGTTCAGTTTTACAAAGTTACGTTCATTCTTATTGGCACAAAAATAATCCCATACAACTTCCTTTTTAATGGCAAAACATCTAAATTTGTCAGGCCGCCACGGACACGCCCTTCAACAAAAACTCAAGATCTTTGCAATTTAACGTCACAAAGGGCTTTAATTACACTGACCAAATTTGGTGTTGATCTGTTTAAATCTCTAGGAGTTTGTTAAAATACAACACCTGAAAATGGTAAAAGCAACACAAAACTAGCATTTCTTGGATTTCGGACCTCATACCAGGGGACTTTTTTTTGTAGGTATAGGTGTGTCTAACAAATTTCGTACATGTATGTGAAACATAATTTGAAGGGCACTTTGAGCTATAATTACTGTACGTAGTATCTCATTTAGTGTGACAATAATAAATTTTAAAGTTGCACTGAAATGAAGTAATAATGCATTTTCTTTTTTACTGTGAATACAACACCTGAAAATAATAAAAACGGCATAAAAACTTGCTGAGAAAATTCAAAATAACTGACTTCCTGTTGGGTTTCGGACTTCGTACCACAGGACTTTTTTGTAGGTATTGGTGTGTTACATGTGTCTATCAAATTTCATACATGTACGTGAAACACAGTTTGAGGGGCACTTCGAGCAATAATTACTGTATGTAGCATCTCACTTAGTGTGACAATAATAAACGTTAAAGTTGTGCTGAAGCGAAGTAACAACGCATTTTCTTTTTTACTGTGAATACAGCACCTGAAAATGGTAAAAACGACACAAAACTTGCTGAGAAAATTCAAAATAACAGACTTCCTGTTGGGTTTTGGACTTCACACCAGAGGACTTATCTGTAAGTGTTGGTGTGTTACACGTGTCTATCAAATTTCGTAAATGTATGTGAAACATAGTTCGAGAGGCACTTCGAGCAATAATTACAGAACGTAGCATCTCATTTAGTGTGATAATAATAAACTTTAAAGTTGCGCTGAAACTAAGTAACAATGCATTTTCTTTTGTACTGTGAATAAAACACCTGAAAATGGTAATAACGGCACAAAACGTAACAGGGGACTTTTTTGTAGGTATTAGTGTGTTACATGTGTCTATCAAATTTCATACATGTATGTGAAATATAGTTTGAGAGGCACTTCGAGCATTAATTACAGTACGTAGCATCTCATTTAGTGTGACAATAATAAACTTTAAAGTTGCACTGAAATGAAGTAATAATGCATTTTCTTTTGTACTGTGAATAAAACGCCTAAAAAAAGTGGTAAAAATGGCACACAACTTGCCAAGAAAATTCAAAATAACAGACTTCCTGTTGGCACTTTTTTTTTGTAGGAATTGGTGTGTTACATGTGTCTATCAAATTTTGTACATGTATGTGAAACATACCTCGAGGGGCACTTTGTTGAAATTTTACAGGTGGCGCTATCAAGCCATTTTGCCACACCCACGTCTGAAACCCATATCAGATGTAAATTTTCACCACTTTTAGCACTTGCAAAGTCTCAAGTGTTTTCGAGAATGTTTAGGCCTTCACAAATGTGACTGATTTTTGAGAAGAAGAATATGAGCAATTCCAATAGGGGCCTCATATCACCGGTGCTTGGGCCCTAATGAAGACAAGTCCTAACTGTACAGAGGAAAAGAGATGCAGAAAGACTTACGAAACGCAATATATATTCCAAAAGTATAGGAATTCAAAGCCAAAAATCTTATTTACTACAAACTTGACGAGTAGTGCACTATATCTAGTATATTCTTCTAAAAAACAAACACTCGCACACACACAACAGGTTCAAGGAGCCCTTCTCAAAAGAGCAGTGCGCCCCACGGCCCCAGGGTGCCCAGCAATACTCTCGGTCAGCATTCCAGACATGTCACTTCCTTTTTAAATCCACCAGCCTTCACCCATGATCAAGGCCAGCATCCCGAACCCTGCGCATCGACATGACACGGGACGTTAATACACACACATGCTCCCAGGCTCTTCCTCCAAACAAATCCAGCTCCAAATCTAACACACTCTGTGTCTAAAAAAAAACAGGCTTCAAAAAAAAAAAAAAAAATCCTGTTTTGGTTATCCTCCCCGTGCTGCGGATTAGCTGTTGTTTTGCACGTTCCACTTAAGCGAGGTGCATGAATTTGACCTCAATTATATTCTGTTCAATATTTGAGTCGGAGCGCTGAGATCAGGAGCCTCCTGTTACATCATCAAAGGTTAAATGGAAGACTAAAAGACTAAACTACAAGATCTGGCAAATAACTTGGATACACAGTGCAGTGGCAAAGTAAACATAATTAGCCTCAGTCTTTGTGCAGCTAATTCTGCTGATACAAATACACTTTTTTCGGTCCATCTGTTTACCCCATGTTGTTTTCGGTTTTTAAACACTTCAAAGCCATGATATTTACTTTGTCTCTCTACCCAAAAACCAGACTAAATACTGAATTATTTTTGTCAGACAATGTTTATTCTTCTGCGCTTCAAATAAACTACAAAGCAATTAGACGCAAGCAGGTTTGCAAAGAGACATCATCTATGGCGGTGTTTGAGAAGCTTTGTAGTTTCCTGTGTAACAAGCTGCTTATTTTTACGTAGTTAAACTACAGTCAAGCAAAGCAACACTTTGAAAAAAAATCATTAGCTACACTACAATTACATTGATCAGATATAATTTATTTTTTCCAGTCAGAGCAATAATTACTGCACGCAGCATCTCATTTAGTGTGACAATAATAAGCTTTAAACTTGCGCTGAAATGGAAGTAGCAACATGTTTTCAGTTGTACTGTGATCTACATCTGAGTGAAACAGATTATTAAAAAAAAGTGGGGCGGGACTTGGTTCATTCAGTCAGTTGTTGATTGGAGCCTGCAGTCTATTATAAGAAAGGGCAGTTTAAGTGGACTAATTGATTCAGATGTCCAGCATACCCCAGCCAAAGAAAATTCTTCATTTTCATATGAATAGACTGGTGCATAAAATTATGAGGTCATTTTTTCAGCTAGCAACATGAGTGACAGCAAACACTGACAATGAGCTCAACTTCATGCAGTTGAGCAGTGACTGCAACTACCAATGGGAGTGCATAAAGATATCAACTACCCAGTTCACCCAAAAATAAAAAAAACATTTGCTGAAAATATACTCCTCCTAAGCTCATTCAAGATGTAGATGAGTTTGTTCTCAACACAACCAAATACTCACAAATACAAACAAATGCAGAAATGGCCTGTAAATACTCACAATGCAAACAAAAACTGAAACATTTTGCAAATATTCAACATAACCAAATACTAAAACGCACTGCAAATACTCAACACAACTAAATAAAATAGAGTATTGGAGCATTTCTCAACACAACCAAATAAAGAAATGCTCAGAAATTACTCAACAAAACCAAATACAGAAACGTTCAAATACTCAATACAACTAAATACTGAAACATTGTGAAAATACTCAACACAACCAAATAAAGAAATGCCCAGAAGTTAATCAAAAAAAAACAAAAAACAAATACAGAAACGCTCAAATACTCAATACAACTAAATACTGAAACATGTTGAAAATACTCAACACAACCAAATAAAGAAATGCACAGAAATTACTCAACAAAACCAAATACAGAAACACTCAAATACTTAATACAACTAAATACTGAAACATGCTGCAAATACTCACAATGCAAACGAATACTGAAACACCCTGCAAGTACTTGACACAACTGCACATACTCAACACAACCAAATAAAGAAATGCTCAGAAATTACAAATACAGAAACAAATACAGAAACGCTCCAATACTCAATACAACCAAATACTGAAACGTGCTGCAAATACTCAAAACAACCACATAAAGAAATGCCCAGAAGTTAATAAAAAAAAAAAAAAAAAACAAATACAGAAACGCTCAAATACTCAATACAACTAAATACTAAAACATGCTGAAAATACTCAACACAACCAAATAAAGAAATGCCCAACAAAACCAAATGCAGAAACGCTCCAATACTCAATACAACCAAATACTGAAGCGCGCTGCAAATACTTGACACAACTGCAAATACTCTACATAACCAAATACTGAAACACGCTGCAAATACTCAACACAACCAAATAAAGAAATGCACAGAAATTACTCAACAAAAGCAAATACAGAAACACTCAAATACTCAATAAAACAAAAAAACAGAAACTTCCAGGCAAATACTCAACACGACCAAATACTGAAACTTGCTGCAAATACTCACAATGCAAACAAATACTGAAACACCCTGCAAAAACTCGACACAACCAAATACTGAAACACTCAACAAAACCAAATACATAAATCCGCAGAAATTACTCAACAAAACCAAATACAGAGACACACTGCAAATATTCAATACAAGCAAATACTGAAACATGCTGCAAATACTCACAATGCAACAAATACTGAAATGCACTGCAAATACTCAACCCAACCAAATACTAAAACGTCCCGAAAATACTCGGTGCAAACAAATAAAGAAACGTGCTGCAAATATTCACAATGCAAATACTGAAACATGCTGCAAATACTCACAACGCGAATACTTAACACAACCAAGTACAAAAATGCACTGCAAATACTCACAATGCAAACAAATACAGAAATGTGCTGCAAAAATTCAACACAACCAAATACAAAAACGCACTACAACCAAATACAAAAACAAGCAGAAACATGGTGCAAATTCTCAAAACCAAAAGCGGAAACACGCTGCAAATACTCAACGCAACCAAATACTGAAACGCACTGCAAATATGCACAATGCAAACAAATACAGAAATGAACTGCAAATACAATGCAACCAGTTGCGACAAGTTCGTCAGTTGCAGTGTTTTGAGCTCTCAGCCACCATAGAAAATATCTTGATGGATTAGTTTCTTACAAACAAGCTTTTCTCTTCATGAGACCTTAATTAATGGACTGGAGTGGTGTGGCTTACTTGTGGATCATTGTGACGTTTTTATCTGCAGGTTTGGACTCCCATTCTGACGGCACCCATTCACTGCAAAGGATCCATTGGTGAGCAAATGATGCAATGCTGTATTTCTCCAAATCTGGTTGAGAAACATTCATGTGCATTGGATGAGCTGAGGGTAAGTAAATGGCCAAAAATGAATGAACCATTCAAACCAAAGCAAATGCTACAAATAAGAGAAAAATGTAGTAAAGTTAGTAGAATAATTACTTTTAGTTAGTACTAGTGCCCAACATGACAGGAGCGGACTGCATTTACTAAACAACAGCTGAAGACCATGAAGTCTAAACACGGTCAGTTATCTAATTACAAAGACCTGTCTATCTGCCACAATGTTAATACGCTTTTTACGCATTACAAGGTTGAGCTTTCCTCCCATCAACCCTCAGTGGAGAGGAGGGCCTGCCCTAATTGGTTCCAGAGCTCACCCTAACAACACAACACAACGCATCTTCAGCCGACGCGCCGTGGGTTAATTTTCATCTCGATTGTAAATACTGTTTCACGGAAACAATGAACACATGCTAACACGAAGCTAGGTAGGCAATTAACATGATTACAAAGTACCTCATTACCATTTTGACACAAGGAGAAAAAAAGTGCGGCTAATGCTCTTAAATGGGAGAAAGTGGTTAAGTTATTCTGCTGGACATTAGACAGGCCTTGATCTGAAAACAATCCCTCCCGGGGCTCTATTAAACATCTCTCCCGGGATCACGAATCAAAGATCAGCAGAATTTTATAGACAATCAAGAAAATTAAGCATGGACTCAATCCATAAGCACAACATTCTCAAGTACTCGACTATACGCCATCACAACTTTCATCATTAGCCATCAATGCATTCGACTTAAAGCGAAATCAGTAGGTTTTAACGTTCTAAAAAAAGTATGGGATGGATTCATAAAACTTTCTCAAGAATAAAATTCTTCTGATCTGATATTAACAGATATCTTCTTATATTTTAACTTCAATAAACTTAACATTTTGCACTCTCAAAAACATTTAAGAATGTCATTTAATGTCACTTTTTTCTTAAGATTGTTCTAAAGACAAAAAATTCAGGAATTAAAATTCTTCTTACGATGAGTAAAATAACAGCCTGTCAAATCCTTGTTCTTAAGGAAAAAATGATGTTCTTAAAATATTTAAGGAAACCTTAAAATCTTCCAAGAACCGCACTTAGTAACATTTTTACATTTTCTAAGAATTGATTTTATTCAATTTCTTAACCTTTTTCTTAAAAAAATGTTAATTAATGTGTTACAATTAAAAATAATAATAATAATAATAAATAATAATAATAATAGTCGTGAGTTTATTGTGATTGTTATGGTAATCTACAGTGCAAAAAGACAGTTTTTGAGGCGCAAACACTCTTACAAACTCCTTGGAATCACAGGAAAATCCTTAACTTCTTTTTGTGTATGCGTGTCTGAATCTGTTATTTAAGAAAAAGGAGAAAACCCTTACAATCAAAAAATAATAATACTATTTGAGTTTATTGTGATTATTATTTTAATCTGCAGTGAAAGAGATGTTTTTTTTTTTAAAGTGCTTCAAGTTGACCAGCAAGTAAATGCCATAAAAATCAGAAAACACCTGTCATTTTCTTTATAAAAGACCAAAAAAAAAAATGTTATGAATTGTAAGATCTTCCAAGTTTTTTTTTTTTCTTTCTTTCTTTCTTTCTTACTTTACTTACTATGAATATGGCACTATATTAAAATTAAATGTAAAATTAAATTAAATTAAATGTAAAATAAATTAAATTAAAAATAAAATAAAAATAAAATGTTAAGAATTTTTTTTTTCAGAAACTGCAATTAAATGCACTCAAAGAAACTGCATTCTTACAAACTCCTTAGAATCGTAAGAAAATACTTAACATTTACTTAACTGTTACTATCTTTAGAAAAAGGCGAAAACACTTTACAATGGAAAAATCATAATATTTGAGTTTATTGTGAATATTTTTTTAACCTGCAGTGAAAAAGATGTTTTTTTAAGGTGCTTCAAGTTGACCAGCAAGTAAACACCATAAAAATAAGAAAACACCTGTCATTTCCTTTACAAAAAAAAAAAAAAAAAAAAAAAGTGGTTTTAAGAAAATATTTTTAGAACATTTTTAGAAATTACAATTAAATGCAGTTAAAGAAACTGAATTCTTATGAACTCCTTAGAACTGTAAGATATATTTTTTTCTTTTGTACTTACTTTACTTTACTTACTATAAATCTGGCACTAAACTAAACTAAAATAAAAAGTCCTATTAAGAAAAAATAAGAAAAATGAAAGAAACTGCATTCTTATGAACTTCTTATGAATTGTAAGATATTCCAAGTTTTCTTTCTTTCTTACTTTACTTACTTAGTATGAATCTGGCACTACATTAAAATAAAATAAAATGTTCTTAAGAAAAAAAAAGTTTTTTTTTCTTCAGAAATTGCAATTAAACGCAATTAAAAAAACTGCATTCTTACATAATTAAGGACAAAACACCCTACACCCTCAAAAAATAATAATGTTTGAGTTTATTGTGATTATTATTTTAATCTGCAGAGAAAAAGATGTTTTTTTTTAAGGTGCTTTAAGAAGAGCAGCAAGTAAACACCATAAAATCAGAAAACAACTGTTGTTTTCTTCTTAAAAGACCAAAAAAAAAAAGTTTCAGAAATTGCAATTAAATACAATTAAAGAAACTGCATTCTTATGAACGCCTTAGAATTGTAAGATATTCCAAGGGTTTTTTTTTTGTTTTGTTTTGTTTTTTTTTTTTTTTAACTTACTTACTATGAATCTGGCACTGAAGCAAAGTAAGGTAAGGTAAAATAAAGTAAAATAAAGTTCAGACAGGTTATTTTAGATTTAGACCATCAAAATGTAGTTTTTACATATTCTTCAGAAGACACTGCCTGATCAGTGAATGAATGAAAAGCACACACTAAGTCAACAGAAGCGTACGAGCCAGCAGGGCTGTTTTTATTTGCTCTGCTGCACATCTGCTGTTTAATTCCTGTCCGCCTTTACTGTGGCCCCATCGCACACTATAAAACCTCCACCCGCTCAACCCCATAAACACCACCAGTGTGCTTCTCATTGTAAAACACACTCATAACACAAATATTCGGCCTTCCTTAAATGTCCGCGCTTCTACGAATCTGAACTCAGACCGCTGATAAGCTTTACAGTTCTGAGTTTAGTTTGTCGTCTTCTGACAAAAAGGTCTTTATCGACAGTGCACCACAATGAGAGGTGAAGAACCCGAGCCGGTGACCCTGAAAACGCGGCCCTGCACTTCCCCCCGACCTCACGACGTGCTTTGACCTTCACATGATGCTTGGACGACCCTCGACACCTCTGTCCGCGGATAAGCCCCGAGGATCTGGGAAGCGGAGATGGATGGGTTCCCGGCCGAGGGGTTAAAGCAAACGAGGAGAAGCGCGTGCGTGCGCGAGGAGCAGAATGCTGATTCGGCGTGACTCCGCGCTTTTCTGGACGTTTGCTGCTGCTGTGATTACTGAAAATGGGGAGATGAAGGCGTTTACGGTGTGATTAGTAAGCTTGTTCACACGAACACCGAGATCTGCAGAGCAACCTGACCTCCTCTATAAATAAACCATTGTTTCTCTCAGGACAATCAGCAATGTTTCAGAGCAGGAAATGACATCAGCAGACGGAGCTGCGCATCACAAGGGGCCATCACAAGAAATAAAAAAAATTAAAAAAGCAAAAATTAAGGCTGGAGGACTAAATAACTGCAGTGTATCAGTACATATATCTCTGCTATTCTGAATTGTTTTTGGTAACACTGACAATAAGGTGTCATTTGGTAACATTAGTTAATTGTATCAACTAACACTTAGTTAATAAAAATACAGTTGTTCATTGTTAGTTTATGTTAGTTCACAGTTCATTAACTAATGTTAACTAACACAACTTGGCAAATGCTGAAATTAACAGGAACTAAGATTAATAAATGCTGTAGAAATATTGTTCATTCTTAATTGATGTTAACTAATGTTAACTAATGAAACCTTATTGCAAAGTGTTCCCTTTCTCCTTTACATTACAATACAATTAAACTACATTTTGTTGTTACAAAAAGTTTTCATGCTGCCTTAAAATTTTAAATGTACTCAACTCAAATATCCACGTTTTCATGTAGTACAACTTAACATTTCATGTTGTCTAAACTTAAAAATTTAAGGCAGCACGAAGACTTTAAGTTGAAACTTTTTTTTTTACAGTGTATTAAACATATTTTGTACGTCTTTGTATCTCTCTCTATAAACAGCTAGAGAGAGTGTTTTTATGTTTTTTTTTTTTTGTTTTGTTTTTTTTTTTAAACGTGTAATAGTAGTATAGTAGTATAGTTTACCATCACTAAACACATACATTACTAAAGTAAAGGCGAGCATAAACAATGGATCACGTAAGTGTATTCAGTGTCATTACATGTTTTTCTGATTTGGTATTTATATTTATTTTAACAGTAAATAAAGATGTATTAAAATGTAATTAAATATAATTTTAAAATACCATATTATTATATTTTAAACACTATATATTAAACAAACATATAAATTAAAATTATGTATATATATATATATATATATATATATATATATATATATATATATATATACACATATACATACACACACACACACACACACACACACACACACACACACGTTACCACTATTAGTCAGGTTGCCAAAATAAACAAACAATTACATAAGTGCATTAAATGTATTTTTTTATTCCTTTATCATTACAAATTAATTAAAAATAATTAAAATAATTCAATTATATTTATTTTTAAATATATATTTATATATTTTTTTTTCCAATCCGTTCTTCCTTGTTTAATTAGTAGTAGCAGTAACCCATCCGCTTCCATACTTTTTTTCCCAATATGATACTACTGTATATCATTATTATCATTATTAATATATAACACAACTGTACATCAGTTTTTTATTAGTAGTAGTAGTAGTAGTAGTACTATTACTTATTCCCCCTTAATTTTTTTTCTTCCTTCTCTCTTTTCTTTCTATATAGGCTGTGGGAAATGTCTGCAACACACATTTCATGTTTATTTATACATCAATCTTTGCTTTTGATATATTTTGTTGTTGTTGTGGTTGTTGTTTGTTAATTTTTCTGTGACTTATGTCATATCTACTGTCATTTCTCAATTTGTCACATTTTCAATTAATGAAAAGAATGATTAAATATGATTATATTAAACCATTAAATAATATATTATGTTACCATATATGACTATGTCATGGAAGTTTTGGAACATTTTGGCATACAGGATATTTTAATAATGTCTGAAATGCAATTTGTATATATTAATTGTATATATACACCGATTTGTATATATGTATATACATATAAAACATTTGATTTATTTTATGTATTTAATTAATTCAATGATGAAGTGACTTAGGGTAAAAGGGTGACATTACGAGCAGCACAATGTTGATACAAAAACTAAAGAAACACTTCCGAACAGATTTACCTCAAACAAATCCTTTATCCCCAAATTACGACCCTTCAGCTGTGCAGCATTTTTGACCCATGCCTCAACAATCACTTCTGGGCTTTCTACAATGCCCAGGATGCGACAGGATCACTGTATTGCACGTGATTCACTGCAGGACTCGACTCTGGATTTTCAACGCTCGTTCTCTTCCCTAATTCTTCCCCCGCTCCTCGGCAAGGCCGCGCGGCGTTCCAAGTGACCTCGGAAGTAGATGCGATGACCCTTCATTCTGCCGAGTCCAAAACATACATCTTTATCAAAATAACCTCGGCGTGAGAGCGTGGGAAGACACAGAGAGTACATTCATCATTTTAACGATTAATTTCCTTGTCCTGTCCTTCCCCGGATCTATTAATATCATTCCTGAGGTGTAAGTATGCATTTCCCGTCGATGAGATTTATTCCGATATCATACCTTCCATTACTCATCCCGCAGCACCTGCGATTTAGGAGTCAAATCAAATTCAATATTTTTTAATCAGAATATGAAAATCTTAACTTGATCAAGCCATCTTCGGGTATTACTTCGCTCGTTTCTCACGAGGAGAGTCGCGAGGGCTCATATTTGGGGAATGAAATTGGTATGTTTGGCAATAATTGTTAGAGAATGAAAAATTAAAAACCCCAGCAAGGTGTCTGTAAACATTAATCAGACCGTCCGGCGTTTTTTGCCAGGTAATTTGCCTTAATATTTAAATGTTCTTTAATAACTCTGATTATTAAAGGATTCCGCGGACGTCTCGGCACCGTTTCTCCGCTTGTAAAATGCCTCAGAGCGGAGCTGCTACATTTATTAAAACACGGCGTGATTTGAAGCTGTCGGGGCTGAGGAATTATCTGCCGTCGAGAGGGGGCTTTGTTCAATTAGATATCGCCACTGCTTTAAAACACTTTAGATTCCCCTGTAATCCATTGGCATCCTGTAATTAATCAACTAATTCCAAGTCTCGGGACGGCTGTAATTACGGCACCTCGTAATAGCTTATTCTTTCTGCTCCAGCACCTACATTTCATTTGTTTATTTTCTCACACTCATAAATCTGGGGGAGTGTCAAGAGCGCCACAATATTAGTGCAATAATCAAAGTTAATTATCAGACGGCCCTCGCGCCCCCCTCCCGCTAATAACGGAGGCTATCAGAGAGATCGGTCTCGGCTCGGGCTGCGAGCGCAGAGCCACGGGCGAAAACCCTGCCACGCCACTTCGAGACGAGATGAATATTAATTAAGAATTAGACTGTAAAAGGGAGAAATTAAAAGAAGACTTGAAAGCTGGAGGATCTTTAGGAGA